>NW_006921627.1:7916677-7987613 GCF_000298275.1 Orycteropus afer afer
ATCACTACGGAAGTAGATTGCCCCATCTTCCTTCCGAGGAGTGGCTGGTGGGTTTGAACCGCCAGCCTTCTGGTTAACAGTCAAGTGCCTTAGCCGCTATGCTACCAGAGCTCCCGGTAAATATAACTAATGTCACTCAAATTGTACATTTAAAAATGGTTAAAAACACAAGTGTTTTGTTATAGATCTATATATTACTACCTACTTATATATATTTTACTACATATACAAAAGAATTACAGTAAAGGGTCAATGCATACCCAAAGAAGCAAGTCACTACTAGTAAAATATCAGGTACTGCTGGGGAAAAACATTTCAGATCCCTTCAATTTCTAGAGTAGGCAATCCCCTACTCTATGTATGCATAATTGTAGACTCAGAGTTGAGCCTTGAGGGAGAAAGTACAGTAAGAGTGGGAGGGAAAATCTAAAGAAACATCAATTATCTCAGTAAAGAAAGTAAAGAAACTGGAAATGTATCCCTCAAAGAAAGAAAGAAACACATTCAACGTTGCTGGGGAAATCCTGTTCACCCCTCACCCCCACACACACCCCACCTTACCCACTGCCCCTTAACCAATTGAGCACTTTTAAAAGCAGGCCTCAATAGAGAAGATACAGGAAAAAATTCCATATTATCTAAGCTTTCTTTTGGAATTCCCTGTTCATAGTAGATGCTGTTGGGTCATATGGGCAGAAGGGAAACCCATTATCTCCAAGTCAATTCTGACTCATAGTGACCTTATAGGACAGGGTAGAACTGCCTCATAGGGTTTCCAAGGCTATAATCTTTATGGAAGCAGACTGCCCCATCTTTCTCCCATGGAGAGGTTGGGTGGTTCAAATTGCTGACTTTTCGGTTAGCAGACAAATGCTTGACCACTGCAACACCAGGGCTCCTTGAGTAGAAATATCCAAATGGAAAAGTTTCATTTTTCCCACTCTGCCCTGCCAAGAACCAACATGTAGAGTGGTGGCTCCTCAGCTAGAACCAAACCAGCAATGTAGACATTGAGGAGAGAGGTGTCCACTGTGAAGGCCCCAAACCCTTAACCAGCCAGAAACCAGCTTTGTACCTCGTCAACCAGGTTAGCTGTAGAGCATTCAGACACACTCCTTGCGGATGAGGAGGGGGTTTATTTCTAGTGACTGAGTCTCCCAACTGGGAGAACACTTCAGATGTCAGTCAGTTTCTAATAGGACAATTGGGATTAACCTGATCTTAAAAATCCCAGAATTATTATTAGTTACTAGTAATCTATTAGTTATTACTTCCTAGTAGCTGTCAGGTCAATTCTGACTCATGCTGACTCCATGCATGTGACTGAGAATTGCTGCTCCACAAAAATCAATGGCTGATTTTTTGGAAGTAGATTGCCGGGCCTTTCTTCCAGGGTGCCTCTGGGTAGACATGAACCTCCAACCTTTCAGTTAACAGCCAAGTGCATTAACCATTTGCATGACCCAGGGACTCCGCCAAGATCACCAAACCAAACCCACTGCTGTTGAGTTGATTCTGACTCATAGTGACTCTATAGGATAGAGTGGAACTGCCCCTTAGGGTTTCCAAGGCTGTAAATTATTATGGAAGCAGATTGCCTTATCTTTTTCCCATGGAGCCGCTAGTGATTCACACACTGACCTTCTGGTTAGCAGCTGAATGCTTTAACCACTGCACCACCAGGGCTCTTTTCCAGGAGTACAGGGGTCTCTAATTCATAGATCTTTAGAGAACCTCTATGAGGTTCTTTCTACCTTTCTCTAAACTGCAAACCTTCTAGATTCACTAGCTATTGTGTGGCTAGAGGCAGAAGGTTTCAGTATTATTTAGAGCACTTCTTCCTTTGATCTGTGTGCCATGCTATCGGGAGAAAAATCAGAAAGAAGCATTCTGTTTTGCTATGCAGTCAAATGAGAAACCACTAAATCCATTGGAAGGTCCCCTCACTTGCAGTGCTAGGGGGCCAGTTTGGCAGGGAGCCTAGCAGAGGAGGCTGTCAGCCTCTTCTTCTTTCCTTCTGGATATCTGTCTACAAATTGCTGTCTGAAACCTGCCATAGAGAGATAGTGAAAGAGATAGAGCTCATAGGGAGACCTGGATAAACCAGGTACATGTGCAATCAAAAGTGAACAAATTTCAAAAAGCAGGGTGATATGCAGGGAAGAAAGAAGGCCCTACAGTGATGTGAGGTGAGTTCCTGTCTGAGCATGAGGCAGCATGAGGTTTCTGAAATGCCGTCTTCCTCTCCTCCTTTCCAAGTCTAATTCATTCCAATCCAGCAAACTTCTACTAAATGTCTATGAGGTGCCAAGCTGACTCTAATATGGTTCCTGCCCTTGGGGAGCTCACAATGAGGTGAAAGTAACAGCTAGCTAAAGTATTGGTCAGCAAACTGCAGCCCACAGGCCAAATCCAGCCTGAGGTCTGTTTTCATATGGCCAGAGACCTAAGAGTTGCTTTTATGTTTTTACATATTTTATTGAAAAATCAAAAGCAGAATTGTATTTGAGGACATGTGAAAATTATATGAAATTCAAATTCCAGTGTCAATAAATAAAGTTTTAATGGAACACAGCCACACCTACTCATTTCCCTATTGTCTATGGCTACTTTCATGCTACAGTAGCAGACCTGAGTAGTTGCAACAGACTGTATGACCCACAAAGTCATACATGCCCCTTTACAAAAAAAACTTGCTAACCCTTGAGCTAGAGTTATGTCCACAACATTTTCATCTATCACAGGAAGGGTAATAATATAAAGTCATTTGCAATGTTAAGAAAAGTTCCATACTACCCAAGCATTCTTGTACATCTTATTATTTATGACTACTTAATAATTTAGTTTAACTGCCACTCTATTTATATGAGGTTAATAAATATTCTGGGTAATGAAAGACTCAACCTTGCCAAAGAAGGTTCTGAAATGAGACTAGGTTCAATATGGGATGGAACAGTAGGTAGTGGAGGTGGTAGAGTATCCTGACTCACGGCAACACTCAGAGTTAGACTGCCTGGTTTTATATCTGTGTCCCACCACTAACTAGAAATAAGACCCTTGAGCAAGTTGTGTAAGTTCACTCTGCCTCAGTTTCATTATCTGTAAATTGGCCATTATAAAACTACTTACCTAGTAGAGTTTTCCTAAAGATTATTGAGTTAAAAGGTGTAAAGTGTCTAAAACAGAATCTGTCTCATAGTAGGTGTTACTCGTTATTATTGGTGAGAAGTGTCATACTTCTGTATTTCTTTAAACCTCACTGTACATGTACACTATTATTAATGGCTCTGTAATGTTAACTATGCTTTGCTCTTCTAATGAAGTGTGTTTTAAAATAATTTTTGGAAATGAGCTACAGGGAATTTAAGATGTAACATGAAGCTGAAACCTCTCTAGAGAAGAACTATCACAAGGCCATTATGTAGTTACATTTTCTACCATGCACACTCATAGAGGAGCTAGTTGAGAGCTAAAACCAGCAAGATAAGCAGGATGTGTTTTTCTGTTGCACATTAAAAGAAGTTCCTTTGTGGCAGCAAAATATAGTGCAAAGTGTTAAAAGTACTCAAGGGAGAAGTTAGGAAACAACAAATGCACATTAACTACGATGAGTAACCACAACTGGGTAGAAACACAAGAAAGAAGCTGTTAAAAATAAATGCAGGTACCCCAGTAGGTGGTTACTGCATTCACAACTGTTTGATTACCATGAAGTTAATCACCAAAATACTTAACTTTTTCCTATACATTATATTATTTTGAACTGGATTCTAATTTGTACAAGTGGAAATTAGAGAATAATTTAATCAGGTGCTGCAAATTTGATAAAGAATTACACTGTTGTAGAAAATTCTCTGAAGAACAGATCTCAAATGATGTGGCCACTTTTTACAGTTATCTTGTCCCCTTGGAAGACTTGAACTTATGAGTCATAGTCAGACTTTGGCATTCCCTGGGTGGCTACTCCCTTTCATGCACAAAGAATGCTAGGATGAATTCCCCTGCTTCTATAAGGCTTGCTTTGTAACCTCAATCTTTTAAGGAACAGTCAGTATCATGGTGTGATGAAGGTAGGGACTGCTAGTTAAGGAGTCGTGAACATCAGCTCTTTCACCAGCTGCTGTGTGACCTTCAAGAAACCATTTACCTCAGTGTTCTCATCTGAAAATAAAAAGGGGAGCAGACTGGTTGAACTTCAAGTTTCCTCTGAGTCATCAGATACTTTGGCCTTTAAGTTGCAAATATGATTTTGTCATCTCTGTGAGTTTGAGGGTCTATAGCAGAGGCAGATGAAGGGAAAGGAATGAGTAAAATGACTAATAAAATTTACAGATATTGTACAACTTTATTTTCTCCTTCTGTGAAAGAAATTAATAAGAATTAGCAGAATTCATAAGAATGTATAAAAATAAGAATTCAAAATAATAATTCATAGGAATAGAATTGCTATCAGTTTAACATTTCTACTTTTCTATTAATCATCTATCATATGCTCAGCTGAATATGACATGGTCCCTTCCCTTTGGGGTCTCACATCCAACGGAAGAGGTGCCTATAATTCTGTCCAAGGCAGATTTCTATATGAATTGATTACACAGTGAGTGGCCAGGAAGGAAGGAGCCAGAGGAGACCCTGGGCACAGTGGCATCACTTGGATTGGTGTCATTCAGTACCATAACTCATTGTGTCATTCTGCATGGGCCAGACCAGCTGGTGGAAATACTCCCTGTTGGGCAGAGGGGTCACATAGGGCCAAGTGCCCCACTGTGCTGCCATGCCCTCCTCCTGCCCCCCTCATGGCTCCCCACACCTCCTCTGCTCTCCCACTGGCCAGGGTGGAGACCCTCCTCTCTGCCCAAGGGCAGGTGTCCCACTAGCAACTTGACTGGCAGGTAATGGGGGGTGAGGGATAAGGAGATGCAAAAGGGACAAGGAGGCTGCATCTTCTGACCTCCTCTAACCCCACAAAAGGAGGACAGGATCACTATCAGGAGCCCAAGGCCTCTCCTATGAGGCCAGACATGCTGCCACCCTCCAGCCCTTTCACCAACTGTTCCTTCTGCAACACCCACCACCTCTCTGCTGGGTTCAATAATTCACTGCAGTGGCCACACATAACTCACAGATTATGGAGTTTATTAGGGAACCCACAGGCTACACAGTTCAAGTTCACAAATGCTCTCAGTCTCCTGCAGCCAGCTGTCTCACTTAGCAGCTGGCAGTCTCTCTCTCAGCAGCGCGTGTCTCTCGCATCTCTCTCAGCAAAAGCATTTACCTCAGCAGTGTGTCTCTTGTCCAGCAGTGAGAGATTCCTTCTGCCTCTAGGAGGGCTCCTTTTGAACCCTGCAGAGTGGCCAAACTAACCAATCCCAACTTCAGAATTCTATACACCAGAGAGAGGGAGAACTTCCCAGAAGATTGGTTCATGCCACTCTCAACAGAAATATCCCAGGTGAATAACTTTAACAATCAGTAGCTACTCAGTTACTCATGGCAAATTCCACCATGGAGTTTAGAAAGACTATGGCTAGAAAAGCCATATTATGTAATTAACTACACTGCAGAAGCAGAAGCGGTAAGGAAGTGATAAGTTACCACACTGGGTGATAGCTCACACCAACCCTAGTGACACTGCCTTGGTGGCCCCTCCACCTACAGCACTGGCTCACTCACTGCTGTGGACTCTGGAGTCATTATGGTGTCAGCCCTCCAACAGTATCAGGGGATGCCACCACTCCACCCTTCTAGTGATGCCACTGCCTGGGTAATCCATAAAGCTGATCCCTTTAGTTTTATAATCTATGACATTCATGATTTTATTTTTGGAAGTGCAATTTGGCAGACCTCTTTACCCACTTCCATCTCTTCCTACTTGTCTATGCACCTTCCTAACTTCATTGGAACAAATCTCCTCCACTCCTCTGCCCTTAGAAAGTTCAGACTACCTTTTATACATTAGGATATGACACTTGACCCTGCAGGGTAGGTGGGGAATGACTGTAGCCTCAACTTGCAATTATGTTGTTAATAAATAAATCTGTTGCTATTTAGTCAATTCTGACTCATGGTGACCCTGAGTGTTACAAAGTAGAACTGCTCCATAGGGTTTTCTTGGCTGTAACCTTTATGAAAGCAGATCACCAGCCCTCTCTTCCACAGAGTCGCTGGATGAGTTTGAATCACCAAACTTTAGGTTAGTTGTTGTTGTTATGTGCCGTTGAGTCAGACCCGACTCATAGAGACCCCTCCTTGGGTTTCCGAGGCAGTATCACTACGGAAGTAGATTGCCCCATCTTCCTTCGGAGGAGTGGCTGGTGGGTTTGAACCACCAGCCTTCTGGTTAGCAGTCAAGTGCCTTAGGCACTACGCTAGCAGAGCTCCCACTATATATATATATGATGGTTCAAACCCACCAACCAATCTATGGAAGGAAGACTGGGCAATCTACTTCTGTAGAGTTTACCACCTCAGAAAACCAAAGGGGATCTCTATGAATCAGAATCGACTTGATGGCAATGTTTCATTTTTGGTTTTTTATATATAGTATTTATATTTTTACATATTATATCATCATTATATATTTTATGCTAGAGAGAGAGAGAGATTTTCTTCAAGGAATTGGCTCATGTGGTTTTGGGGGACCAATAAATCCAAACTCTGTACATCAAGCAGCAGGCTAGAGACTCCTGCAGGCTTGTGTGCCAAGATCTGGAGGTCAGATAATGGAAAGAGTTTAGCTTGAAGAGAGAAAGAAAGAGCCCTGTCAAAATAACTATTTACAGTCTGGAGGCAGAACACACCCTAAAGAAACTCTCTTTTCAACTGATTGATTACTTAGATTACTTTAGGGAAGGTCATTACATTACATTATGGAATAGCAACTAGTCTAGTGTTTGGGCAAAACACTAGGAACCATAGTCTAGCCAAGTTGATATACCCAGTTAACCACTATAGTGTGCATCTTACATCAGTCCTCTAGAAGACAGACTTTGAGATGAAGCTCAGTTTACAAAAAAAACTTTATTGAGGATGATTGCGGAAACAATACTTATGGTGGAAGTAGAACAGGGAAAAGGAGAAGTTGAATGGTGTGCAGTTATTTGTTGTTGGTGGTGTCGTAGTTAGGTGCCATTGAATCAATTCTAGCTCATAGTGACCCTGTATACAACAGAACGAAACACTGCCCAGTCCTGTAGCATCCTCACAATATTTGCTATGTTTAGGCCATAGTCGCAGCCACTGTGCCAAACCATTTTGTTGAGAGTCTTCCCCTTTTTCTCTGACCCTTCACTTTACCAAGCATGATATCCTTTTCCAGGGATTTGTCTCTTCTGACCACATAACCAAAGTAGGTGAGACAAAGTCTAGTCATTCTCACTTTTAAAGAGCATTCTGTCTGCACTTCTTTTAGGATAGATTTGTTTGTTCTGGCAGTCCATGGCATTTTCAGTATTCTTTGCCAACACCACAATTCAAAGGCATTAATTCTTCTTCAGTCTTCTTTATTCATTGTGCACCTTTCATATGTATATGAGGCAATTGAAATTACCATGGCTTGGGTTAGGTGCACCTTAGTCTTCAAATGTGACATCTTTGCTCTTCAACACACTTTATAGAGATCTTTTGCAGCAGATTTGCCTGGTGCATTATGATGTCTGATACTTGACTGCTACTTCCATGGATGTTGATTATAGATCCAATTTAAATGAAATCTTTGACAACTTCAATATTTTCTCCATTTACCATGATGTTGCTTACCGGTCCAATTGTGAGGGTTTTTGTTTTCTTTATGTCAAGATGTAAAGAAAACAAAACTGAATTTTCCTAGATTCATATTTCATACATCCCAATTATTAATGCATGTTTGCAGCTCTTTCTTCCCATTTTGAGTCATGCCCCATCAGCAGATGAAGGTCCCAAAAGCTTTACTCCATCCACATCATTAAGGTTGGCTCTACTTTGAGGAGACTACTCTTCCCCAGTTGTATTTTGAGTGCCTCCCAACATAAGGGGCTCATCTTCTGGCACTGTATCAGACAATGTTTCATGACTCTTCATAAAGTTTTCCAGTAATATTATCAGATAGTGTTTCACTACCATTCATAAGGTTTTCAGTGGCCAATTCCTTCAGAAGGGATGATCCCATCCTTCTTCCCAGTCTGTCTTAGCCTGGAAGCTCTGTTGAAACCTGTCTACCATGGGTGACATTACTGATATTTGAAATTCCAGCAGCAAAGCCCCCAGCCTCACAGTAACTCACAAACCACCCCAGTATGATAAAATGACAAACTAGTGGTGGGATGCAGTCATTAATTTGTTATGTTGTTGTTATGTGCCGTCGAGTCAAACCCGACTCATAGCGACCCCTCCTTGGGTTTCCGAGGCAGTATCACTATGGAAGTAGGATTGCCCAACCTTCCTTCCGAGGAGTGGCTGGTGGGTTTGAACCGCCAGCCGTCTGGTTAGCAGGCAAGTGTCTTAGCCACTATGCTACCAGGGCTGGGGTGGTTTGTGAGTTACTGTGAGGCTGGGGACTTTGCTGCTGGAATTTCAAATATCAGTAATGTCAGTCATTAATAGCCCTCAAATAATCCTAATGGGACCTCTCTCTGGAGCTAGCTCAACTTTTTGAGTTATCTCACTCAGAGAAAGGGAACCAAGCCTTTACGTACCACTATTGCCCTGTCCTTGGATGTTGGCTGCCCTTGTAGGGTGCATGATTGTGGAGAAGGTGTCTCCCTTCAGCAGGGGGCATTTCCTAGAGATGAACTCAGCTGAGAGTTACCAGCCACCTACACTTCCAGAAGCTTGGGGGAATGAGTGCTTTATGCTGCAAGCATATTCTGGGTGGCATGCCACAACATCCACCACAGTGGGTTTTCCTGTGAACTTGCAGGAGGGGAGATTTTCATCATTCATGTATCACACACTGGAGGTGGCTTACTCATTTTGGGTTCTTTGGTAGCGGGTCAAAGAATTTTGTCTCATTTCAGGTCTTGATGGGATAAGAGGGATGTCATAAATGTATAGGAAGCTGAATCAGGCATGGTGCAGAAAAGGGACCACAACTGACAGGAGGGAAGCTTCTGCATCTGGTCTTCTGGCCACTGTCTTGGGAATGAATGCATTCCAAGCTTTTGTTATTGTTGCTCATCTTTTCAGCTCTCTGTTCTAGATCTTAAGATCAAGAGAGGATCTGATTGTCTTAGTTTAGTGAACATACTCACTACTTAGTTAGGGTTAGACAGGAATGGCCCCATCAAAATTGCACACAATGGAGGTCAGGCTTTTTCAGGAAGCAAATGTATGTTGACATACATGCACACTCATTCATGTACATACACACAGACCCACAAATGCCCCAAACAGTGGCCAATATCTGGCCAAGGGAATGCATCCCTTTTCTCCACCTAGTCAAAAAGGTGTGAACAATGGGCTCAGACTCAAGTCTGTTCAGAGAGAGTAGGAAATATCTTGGGAAGAGTCACGTCACACCTTTAGTTCACCAAAGAAAATGACTTTTTATAGTTAGGAAGATGAAGTTCTAATAATCTGAATAGGTTTTCTTTCTTAAAGAAAAATAAATAAATTAGAAATCTAGAAATAGATTCACTGCTATGTGGTCAATTGATTGCTGACAAAAACATCAAGACAATTCAACAGGGAAAGTAACTTCAATGCATGGTCTGAAAATGTTAGTTGTTGTTGTTGCTATTGTTGTTAGTTGCTATCAAGTATATTTTGACTCATTGCAACACTGTGTGACAGAGTAGAACTGCCCCATGGGGTTTCCTAGACTGTAATGTTTACAGAAACAAATTACCAGGTCTTTCTCCCACAGAGCCACTGGGTAAGTTTGAACAACCAACTTTTGGTTGGCAGCCAAGTACTTAACTATTGCACCACCAGAGTTCTTTAGCGATCTGTAGAAAAAATGAACCTTGATTCTTTTCTCACACCATACACAAAAATTTATTTGAAATGGATCATAGACTTAAATATAAGAGCTAAAACTATAAAACTCCTAGAAGAAAATATTCATGATCTTGTTAGTCAAAGATTCTTATAAATGACACCAAAAAAAATCCCACAAATTTGAAAAAGAAAATAATGACAAAGGACAGATACTTGACATCTCTGTCAGTCCTCTCACAATAGGCTGATCTCTGAATCATGGTGGCAAGCCTGCTCTCAGGGATGCCAGATCATTCTTGATTAATGGCACATCAATGCTGCTCGTTCCTTCTCCCCAGAGCTTATAAAAATCCCTTCTTGCTCCTCTCATACATCCCTGTGAATGTCTTATTGCTGAACTTTATTTTATTTTTACTATGAAATAGATGAGATATACAAAATGTTTTAAGAATGCCCATGAAGCCACCACCTAGCTTAGTATCTTATTGTTTCAAATTATATTTAATGCAGCCGGTTTATCCACCACACAAAGAGTCCCCCAAAGACAGGGTCCATAATTTACAGTCCTATTACTAATTCTAAGGAGATCTGGTGGTGCAGTGATTAAGCGCTCAGCTGCTAACCAAAAGATTGGCAGTTCAAATCCATCCAACGGCTCCATGAGAGAAACACCTGGTTAACTGCTGTCATAAAGATTACAGCCTACAGGGCAGTTGGACTTTGTCACATAGGGTTGATGAATCAAAATCAACTTGGATGGCACCACCAACAACAACAATATTACCAATTCTAGCACAATGCTTGATAGACAGTAGGCATCTGGTAGGTGTTGAGAGAGAGAGAAGTCAGCTATCCTCTGGGTCAACATTTGCCTCTCTCTTCCTCTTTGACAACCAACTCAGGTCTTTGAAGCAGGGTTAGGACTAGGGTGAGGCATACTTAATGACTCTGAAAGTGAATGCCTCCTTAAATTGCATACCTTAGGTACTTCACTTGCCTCACCCTGGTCCAAACTCTGACTCGAAACTGACAGGATTTGGTGATGAGATTTGTCAGTGGTTGGGGTAAAGCTCCAGGGATCTTTACTGAGTCCTCTGGACTCTATTTCTCATGTTTCCTCTTTTATATGGTTTCAGTTTGGATTCTACCTTTAATGAAAACACACATTCACACCAGCCACCTTGCCATCTTCTACCAGAGCCTTCCCCACACCCATCACCTCTAATCAGCTGTCATCATTCTGATGCCCCAGTGTAGCTGTTGCCTTGAGTAAAGTTGTGGTTGGCATCACCTCTCCCACACTTTGTCTGGATGAAGCTCACTTTTCTGTGTTCCTGGAGATCAGCCTCCTGGCCCTTCCTAGAATCTGCCCTGCTTTCTTCCTAGCATTGCAAATTGTCGTCTTGGCTGTGTCAAAACCTTGCCTTTCACCTCCTGCAGCAAGGCATGTGGGGAGCCTGGGGTACAGAGTGTTTCCAAGCAGATTGGGCTGGACTGACCTTGCCCCTTTTTTGAAGGTGAGATGACGATGAGGAGACTGAGTGGAGGATGGGAAAGGTCTGAGTGGAGGGAGTGTGCTGAAAGGCAAGCCAAATGCCACTGTGGTTAGAAGCCTCTGTTTTCTAGCAATTGTGGGACAGTGGGACTGCCCCACTCTCTAGAAGCCAAAACAAAACTTAGTAAATCAAGCACAAATCGCTTTTCTGTTCTATATTTCCCAAGGCCTACTGCTTTGTTTGTAACCAAAGTCCTCTGGAGATACCAACTTATAGTCTGGACGGAGTCACTCCCCTGCCCAGATGGCGGGAGGAGAGATGCCTTTCCTTTATCAAAACCAAGGACTTGACTTCGGATAACAAAGTCACAGGTTGGGAAGGCTCATTAAGGGTCATTTCATTCATTCTCCTGTCTACAGCTAAATCTTTACTTATTGCTTTACAGACAGACCCTTGGCTATCTGCCCTCCTCTGAAGCTGCCCATGCTCGTTTGCACTTGTTCCAGTGATTGGCAGCTCATGGACAGGGAGACAGAGAGGAAGAATAATTTCTAAGTTCTGGCCTAGGTGTTTCATGCTTTTATGAAAGACCAAGCTCTCTCTTCTTGCCTTTTATGGAGAAGGAAATAGAAAAGGCAGTGAGCTAGAGGAGGATGTGTGTGAGGAATTCATTGTCGTTATTGTTGTGTTCCATTGAGTCAGTTCTGAAGCATAGCGACCCTACAGAACAGAGTAGAACTGCCCCATAGGGTTTTCCAGGCTGAAACTTTTACAAAAGCAGATCACCAAGTCTTTTCTCCTGTGGAGTGGCTAATGTGCTCAGACCACTTTCAGTTAGCAGTTGAGCCCTTAACCACTGCACCACCAAGGCTCTGAGTCAGGAATAGGAAGTGGAATCCAAGAAACCAAGTTCAAGGCTGAGGGCACATGGCTTTCTCTAGCCCGTTGTTACTCAAAGTGCCAAGCAGCATCAGCTTCATCTGGGAATACAGTCCTAATGTAGAATCCTGAGCCCCCTCCCGTACCTACTGACTCAGATTCTGCCTGGGTATCAAGATCTCCAGGTTATTTATTTGCACATTAAATTTTGAGAAGTACTGTGCTGAGGCTTATTCTCTGTTACTCATTGTGAGCTTTGGAGCAGGAGCCTCAGCCCAGAGTAGAGTTGTATGTCAGTATCTGAATCTCCTCCCTACACAATATACACTTCCCCGAGCTCACTTCCATATCCAGCTACAGAATTATCCCAGCAATCTAGCCCTAGCCCTTTGGCTTGAAAAGAGGATGAGAGTATTCTCCATATGGATTGATCAATCTGTCTTTGATCACACTAGAGATGCCCCTCCTAGACACTTAGCTTTGGCCAGGCTGGCTGCACCTCCAACATGGCCCCACCTTGGAGCTCTTTTTAAACTCAGTACAGCGAACTTCATTTTGCTTAGGGACTCTTTTTTTCTTTTTTTTTTTTTTCCCTTTATGTTTGTGTGATTCGTTTTTTACTTTTTGACAAGGGAGAGTTTTTATGTCTTTGAATGACACTCTGTGGCCCTTGTTACCCCAGACTCCTTTGAAGCAAGGCCTCTGTTTTTAAGCATCAGTGTTCTGCCACCCAGACCTGGTGAGGCATATTTAAAGCTGTTTAAATTGACAGACCAGGCAAACAGGATTAACTCCATGGGCCCAGAAGGGGAGGTGGGATAGACAGGGGGAGCATTGCAGAATGGTTTACATGGATGGGCAGGAGGACAGCCGGCTGGGCTGGGAAGAGGCCTATCACTTGAGCCGGCCAAGAATTCTCGATCTGGGAGGTAGGCAGAGAACTTGCAATCTGCCGGTGATTGGATTAGACATGGTGTGAAATTCGGAGCAGGGCTACACGGCTGGGGCTGGGAGGCTGGGGCTGGGTCCCGGGCTGCTCTGGGGCCAGGCTGCCGAGGCCCCGCTGAGGAGGCCGTGTTGGGATGCCTGCCCCCGCCCCAGCAGGCCTTGGAGACAGCCTCAATGTCACAGCCCTCAGGGATCCCCTACAGTTCGGCCCTGTTGTCTTCCCCACCCCACTGGGTCTTCAGCACATTCTCAGGGAAAGCAAAGCCGCCTGGGCCCCATTCACAGGGCTGCCTTGCCCTTGGCCTCACGGCAGGGGCCTGCACAGCAGAGGAGTGAGAAGCCAAGGTCTTTCAAGTCTCTGGGTCTCTGAACAGCTCGTTCTTGATATCTTTCTTAGCTTTTTTTTTTTTTTTTTTCCTTTGTCTCTTTTTCTCATCATCCTCTGTTTCTCTGTCCCTCTTGCACAAAATTCCACTGCATTCAATAGGATTCCACTGCATCTAGATTTGCCCTTGAGAGCTCAATTCCATGTGTGCTTTTCCCTTCTCAGGAATTTGGAAGTTCTGATTAACATCTTTGAGGATTTTGAAACTTCTTCCTGAACCATAATCAGGAAACTAGGGAGAGAAGGAGAAAGTTGCCTAAAGAGGGAATTACCATTGCTAAGAAGTTAGCAAGGCTCATGTCTCTATGATAGAGGCAATAACACAAGGTAAAAGTCTAAAAAGGAACAAAACATTGAGGAGAAGGGGAAGGTTAGGGGATGGCAATGGATTTTAGTAGGTGTCTCACAACCTCACCCAATAATAGAAGGGTTCCCTTTGCCAGTAAAGCCAGCCTGGTGGTATCAGCCTATACCCGTAATGTGAACACCTGGTTCCCAGGCAGAGGACTGAAGCCAATAATCTTTGACTGCCCTTCAGATCCTTGGTCATAAAGAGCAAATGAAAAACAACAGAAGTCAGAAAAACCCAGAGAAGTCTTTGATCCTAACTATGCCTCCGTAAGAGGAGCTCTGGTGGTGTAGTGGTTAAGGCATTTGACTGCTAACCAAAAGGTGGGCCATTCCAACCTGTCAGCTGCTTTGCAGGAGAAAGATGAGGCAATCTGCTTCCTTAAAGATTTACAGCCTTAGAAACTCTATGGGGCAGTTCTACTCTGTCCTATAGTGTTGCTATGAGTCAGAATCCACTCTCTGGCAGTGGGTTGGGTTGGGTTTGATGCCTCGTTAGCTACTGCCCAAATATAACTTTGGTCAAGTTTTCTTTCTTCTCTCATTTTACTGTGTATGAACCAGGGAGGTTAATGATCATGTTCTATACATTTGCTTTGAAAAATTGTCAGTCTTATGATATAGGAAAGACCTCCAAATATCATCTAGTTATATGCCCATAGATTAACATCTATGGGCATACAATATTAGTGCTGGAAAAGGTCATAGAAATAAAGTTCCATTATTTTACAGATAATGAAATCAAGAACCTTGGACCCCAATATCATTTCAGAGTGTCCAGTCATCTTATCAGTTTCCACCACTAAGTAACCAGTCCTCTTATTAGTTGGGGTAAAGCTTGAACTAGAGCACAAGTTAAACTCCCAAGGCTATGGTTCCTAGTCACCCTTCAGGCCTAGGATTAAATTTACTCAGTGGCTTAACTTTCAGCCAAACAATAGACAGGCCTATGAGATGAACAATTATACCAGAGAGGTGCACTCCTTAGAACAATCAATCATGGGAGATCAGAAGGGCAGCATTTGTGCAACAAGAAAACCCAGAGGGCAGAAATATATAGGAAAGAAGGGCACAGGGAAAAAGTAACCACAGGGTAGAAGTGGGAAGAGAAGTGTTACATTTGTGGGGATTGCAATCAGTGTCACAAAATAAAATGTATATGAGCTATTGAATGGAAAACGAATTTCCTCTGTAAACTTCCACCCAAATAACAAAAGAAAAAAAGTTAAAGGAAAAAAAAAAAAAAAAGAGCACAAGTCTCCACACTCTCAATTCAGCACTCTTTCCTCTTCTGTCTGCTGAGTCCGTGATCTGCCTCTGAGGAGAACTTTGGGGCACCATTTCAAAACACACACACACACAGGCTTGTTCTCCCTGTGACGCCCAGGAAATTACCTGTCAGAAGGGATCCATTCCCTCTCCCCTTCTCCTACCTTCTATCATGCTTTGAGTGCACACCTAGATCAAGACTATGCCATGTCCTTTCCCAACAATAGGTGTAGCTACAGATTTTCTGTTAGTGTGGGACATTCATTGCCGCCTCTTTGATGCCTATTAGAGGAGGTTGCCTATATTGCTAAATAGAGTTCATTTTACGAGCCAATTTGGATTCATTTGCATAGTTTATCTAGGTTTTGTTAACAAAACTTCCAAGTCCAAGTCTGAATCCACCAGGGAAGTATTGAGACTGATTAGAATGCCTGCCATGGATGAAGGAAAAAATGGTGATACTTATCCAGAAGCTTCTGAACTTGGCGTAGGAGGCAAGCTAGTGCCCCTAGGAAGAACTCTTGTCCCTAAAACTGCACCAGACTCATCCATATTTCCAAAGCCAGCCCCACCTCCTTCTCACTAGGCTCCTTCCCTCTCTTGTTAGCCCAGCCTGCGGCAAGCATACTCAGGGCTTCCCCTGCGTTTGCACAGCCATTGAGAGGAGTGGTTCTCTGCTGGACAGAAAAATCTTTTTGAACCCTTCAATCACCGATATGCAAATGAAAACTCAATTAGACACACTGACAGCCCATGGAGCTAGTTCAAAATGGCCCCAAATTCTATGGGCACCTGCCCACAGTTCTCAGTTCAGTTTATGGTAGTAAGTCTGCAAAGATGATCCCCAACAATTCTTCCTCTCTCTGAACTCAAAATCACTCCTCAAATGAAGAGGGGGAGGTGGAGTATATTTCCCTCCCCCTTGATTCTAGGCTGTCCTGTGACTTGCTCTGACCCATAGAATTTGGCAGAAGTAACATTCTGGGACTTAAAAGCCAAGTATGATGTAAGAAGTCCAGCTACCATAAGCCTACAATGCTGTGAGGAAGCCCAACCTAGCCACATGGAGAAGCCACGTGGAGGAGCACCAAGGCACCAGACATGTGACTAGAATCTTCTTGGACCTTTCAGCCCAGCCCATTTCTTGGAGGAATGCAGCCAAGGGAATGACCCCAGATGACATCTCATCAGAAGAAGAACTGCCCAGCTGAGTCCTACCCAAATGTCTGACCCACACAACGTGATAAACAATAAATTGTCATTTTAAGCCACTAAATTTTGGTGTGGTTTGTTACACAGCAATAGGTAAATTGAAACCCTGTCTTGTGATCATGAATGTGCCCCAATGCCAGTGAAAACCATCATGATTTTGCTCATTTTACTTCATTCTTGCGGGGGACTGCCTGAAACCAAAAATGCTCAGGTGCAGGCTGAATCCATAGGTCATCATAACTTGCTGAAAAAGCCACCCTGTCACCTGGCTGTTTATCACAAAGACTACTAACCACCAATATGACTGCCATGGACCTTGAAGCTGAAGGAATCAGCTGTCTTGATAATGGGTAGAGAGGATTGGGATGTAATACATACTGGCATGTAATACATACATCTTCTGAAAGGAAGAAGTGAATCTACTCAATTTCTCTTAAGCCCACTCACTGCCTGATGTTGTTTCATTCAACCCTGATTCCTTTTGTTCTTTTACTACTTGAGCTTGCAAGTCTATCCAAGGGAGACACAGCTTTAGTTACCTGCAGGTGATTTCTAGCTAGTCATTGTCTTCATCTTTCTTCCCAAAATGTCCCATCATACCTCCCAGGGAAGTTCTAGGGTGAATGCTCTCCTCACCATGTCAGCTGCCAGAGCCTGAAAAGATCTTGTCCTAAAACATAGTATTTTGAACACGACCATTGGCAGCTTGGTTCTGCATTCTGCTGTCCCAGGGACATTCACAGAGCTGTTTAGTGCAGTACTTCAGGAGTGAGTCCCCAGGTATGACTCTAGTATGAGTCAGACAGGTAAATCTCCAGTGGTTCAATGACACTAATTTTAAAATTATTAAATAGGCAGGAAAGAAGAAGGAGGCAAAGAAACATTTACTAGTATGTTCTCAAGAGTACTTACTCTAAACAAACCCAGTTCCCATCAATAGAAGACTGGTTAAATAAACAGTAGTATCATCACAGAGTTGTAGAGGCAGTGGTGGTTTGGTTTAGAATTCCCAACTTCCATGAGGGAGACCTGGGTTTGATTCTTAGCCAGTGTACCTAATGCATAGCCATCCCCTATCAGTACTGGTTTGTATGTTGTTATGATGCTGAACAAGTCTCAGCAATTGACTGATCAAGAAAATAGGGTTGAAATGGTATACATTGTATGCTTCCTTTTTGTCTACCGGGAGAGTAGAGAACAATAATATATATTTACATGTGTTTGCATTTGTGTAAAGGAATACTGACAGAATACACAGGAAACTAGTAACAGCGGTTAACCCTGGGGCAGGGAAGAGGAAAGAAGGGCAAGAATGTAGATTGGTAATATGGGTGGATTGAAATTTACTACGAACTTTTTTATTGCTTTGATTTTTGAACCATGTAAATTGCATTACCTATTCAAAAAAAAAAAAAAAATGTTGGGGAAAAAAAGGATACTTATTTTGCCTAATTTGATTAAAGAATAGCACAGGAAGAAAGACCAGGATCAGAAACTTTAGCTGGAACCATGCCGATTTAACTTGCCTGGAATAACTCCAGTATGAACAAAGAGCTTGAAAATAATATGAAGGAGACTAGGCAGAGGGGATGATTTTGGATGGTTTCTAAGATTCCAAAGCCAAGATGGTGCCTAAGGCAAGAGGTAGAAGAAGCAGGCTTCCATAACCTGCAGAATCAGAGTTGTTAGAATGGAGTTCCCATCAGGATTCTAGAACCTCACACTCTGATTTATGTGAATTTTGATTGACCTTCTAAACCCATGATTCCATGATAATTATTCTAGTCCAGGTGTTCCTTGATAGTGAGAAAGATTGATTTCCTTTCTACAGGTATGTTTCTGAGTGTCCTAATTGAGGGGGCAAAGTAGTAAATCAGAAGCTGTGCTCTATGGTTCAGGGGGTTTGGAACTTGACTACTAAACCTGGACATGGTAAATACCAATTGTACTCAATAAATTAGCCTTCCTGACCATTTCTGAGAAGTATCATATTATAGCTTCTTTGAGAAGAGGGCATATACACCCTATTCATTTCAGTTAGTCCTTGCTGAATGAATGAAGAAAAGAATGAACGAATTGTCTAAAACCTATGAAATACAATTTGCTCCTAAGTTATTTGAAAAATCATTTGCAAATTACTTTCACAATGATTCAAATGATTTACCTGAGGCAAGGAAGGCTCCAGGCAATTTCTATGACTAGGGAAGATCAAGCTGTTGCCAGTAGAGGGCAGTGGTGCCTTTATTAGTTGATGAAGATTATGCATAAGCGCGCGCGCGCGCGCGCGCGCGCGCGCACACACACACACTTCTCCATTCCTTTTCTCCAGAGTTAGCTTCTTTCTGCTGTTTCTGTCAAGATAGAATGACCTGCCTTCGGTCAATTCGTATACTTCAGTGACTGGCAGTTGCAGTCATAGTCTTTGATACACAAATCACTTGAATTTTACATCCATACCTTCTTAATAACATCCAGGCACTGAAGTTTGTTTTCTGGGAAGGGAAAAGAAGAAACTGTTTCCTTTCCTCTTCGCCCTTGGGACCTCTGACCCCTCTTTTGTCTCCTGACAAGCACCTTATTTAATCATGGGAATGAGGGTAGCCCAACTAAGAGCTGGCTATTTTTTTTGAGAGATGGCGAGAGCAGACAGGGACTAGCACTGGGCCACAGTCACAGGCTGCTCCAGTATTTAAGAGTACAGGGAAGTAGCTCTGGAGCATCTGTGCACTTGGTGAGAAAGAGACAGCCTATTAGGCTGCTAATTAGTAGGCCTGACTCTATCAAGGACTTCTTTTTGTCCCACTGGGTCCCCTCTACCCAACTTACTGCATTCAAATCATCCCCAGATAATGGTTGTTTCTTTTGCACTCATTTCTTCAAAAATGCTGGAAAATAAGACTTTCTACTCTAAGGCAGGGAGCTCTGGTAGCATAGTGCCTAAGGCACTTGACTGCTAACCAGAAGGCTGGCGGTTCAAACCCACCAGCCACTCCTTGGAAGGAAGATGGGGCAATCTATTTCTGTAGCGATACTGCCTGGGAAACCCAAGGAGGGGTTGCTATCAGTCGGATCCGACTCGACAGCACATAACAACAACAACAACTCTAAAGTAACAAGCATAGTGCTCTATAGACTTCAAAGATGTCCTATACTCCTGAGTTTTTCTACACCTCAGTTTCCTCATCTGACAACTGGAGAATTGGATTCATCAATTCACTTCTTCTAAGCCTCACAATCTATGAACAAGGTCCTGTGTGTACACATATGTACCCATATTAAGTGCCTACATGTGCCTGTAGGGCCCATATCAACCACATTGTGACTAGCAGAATGCAAACACTGGCCCACTAAGACAAAACCAATTCCAGAAAGTCAAGTATATATAAAAGTTAGGTTAGGACTAATGGGGCAGAGTGCAATATAGACTAAAACAAGGGCATGATGGGAAGGCAGAAAGGAAAGGGAGCATTATTGCCATATCCAAATATTAATCATCATTTGTGTAACTACTACTTACAAAGTGCTTACATGCCTTGACTCTCACTAAATCCTCAGAATGGATTGTGATGACAAATAGACAACCTCATTTTAGAGGATATTGGTATAAGCACAGGTTATCGACCACCCTAATGTTACACAACTCACTTATTTCAAACCAGATCTCCTAGATTCATCTCTGCTACTTGTAGTGAATGCATAGAATGTACCTGTGGAAACAAACATGTTTCACCCAGAGATGACAGAAAGCACCTCTGGAGGATTTGAGCACTTTAAGAATGTCAAGTCCCTATGGGCACCACACTACCTCAGACCTTGTGAGCCGAAGGGTGCTCATTAACTGTAAGGTTGTGCTGCTCCAGAGCCAAAAGGTAGAGGAGCAAAAAAAGGAAAAAGTTGTCAGTCTTGGTTTTCAAAAGTACACATTAGGGGCTGTTTAGTGTTTGGGGCTCATTTTACTTCAAAGCCACAAATAATTAGCACCTTATGTGTCCTGCACCTAAAAGACTATGTACATAAAGTGTCAGGGGGTACAGAAAGCTGAATTGGCCTGTAAGACCCAGATCAAATGAAGAGCTGCCCCATCTTCATACTTTCTTCTGCGTTGGTATAGCAAAATGGCCTGAGGATGAGAAAAGGTTAATAATTGGTGATGCTTTACTGGTAGAGGTGATTTTATGAGACTTGGCAATGGTAAGGAGTCTCTGGGTAGTGAAAAGAGTTCATGTGCTCAGCAGCTATGGAAAGGTTGCAGATAGGGTCCACCCAGATGTATGTCAGAAGAAAGGCCTGGCAATCTACTTCTGAAAAATAACTTATCACCTACTGCCCTCCTATTACCCAATGTTGTTGTTGTTGTTGTTATGTGCTGTTGAGAGTCGGACATGACTCATAGCGACCCCACCTTGGGTTGCCGAGGCAGTATCACTATAGAAGTAGATTGCCCAACCTTCCTTCCAAGGAGTGGCTGGTGGGTTTGAACCACTAGCCTTCTGGTTACCCAATGAAGGGTAATAAAGAATGCCTCTCCTCTCCTTGGCAGCAGATTTTGGGGAGGCTATAGGATTATTAGGAGCTCTGGTAGCATAGTGCCTAAGGCACTTGACTCCTAACCAGAAGGCTGGTGGTTCAAACCCACCAGCCACTCCTCAGAAGGAAGGTTGGGCAATCTACTTCCGTAGTGATACTGCCTCGGAAACCCAAGGAGGGGTCGCTGTGAGTCAGGTCCAACTTGATGGCACATAACAACAACATAGGATTATTGCTGGATGCACTGGCTTATTGGTGATCTGCAAGAGTGGGCAAGGGAAGTATAGCCAGGTGAAGATCAGCTATTATAAATGTAGGTGGAGTCAATATAACTGTGCATGGCTGGTGGAAGTCTGTCTTAAAGATGTTTTAGAAACACTTTGAGACAGTGTTGACTGGGTAAATCACCACTATCTGGTAAGAAATTACTGAAAATAATAATAATTATTATTATGTCTTGATATAGGTATCACATTTCATAGTTGAGAATCTTCATACATGTATTATCTCACTTGATCCCCAGTGACCTAGGACACAGACAAGGCAGGAATTATTGCTACTGTTTTATAGATGAGGAAATTGGGGCCCAGAGAATTGAAGTGATTGGGCCAAGTTTATGCCCTGGTCCATGACCATGTTAAAACTTGAACACAAGACTTCTGATTCCAAATGGAGTATGTGCGTGTATGTGTGTGTGTGTGTGTGTGTATTCCCCCGGATGAGTAATGACTGAAGGAGGAAGAGCCAAATTGTCAGCAAAGGGAAGCATATCCCATGGGGCCTCCTAGGCTTTTCGGAGGGCCTCATTGAGTCAGGCTCCTGACTAAAGTCAGGGCACAGCTGCCTATGCCCAAGCTCAGGTCAGTGACACAGGCTCCCTGCAACTTCAGGAAGCTTGCTGAGCCTCTCTCCATTGGAGCAGAAAGAAAAAGGAAGGAAGGAAAGGTAGGAGGGAGGAGTGCAGAGAGAAATGAGAGAAAAACCACTGGACTGGGAATCATGACTTTGGAGTCCAGTCCTAACTATGCTTCCAGCTGCAGCATGGAGGTTGTCACCTTACCTCCCGGAGCCTCAGGTTCACCCTGGGTAAAGTAAGGTGTTGAAGCTAATGATTCTAAAGTTCCTCTAGCTCTACAATGTTAAAATTAAACATTCACCTGTTTTGACATGCACACACATACACAGAGAGTGTTGAACCCAGTTTATGAATGTTAACACTAATGACGTCATTAAATAGTCATTGAATGTGAAATTCAATGACTAATGAATTATGCTTCATTAAATAATATGAACGAAGCAGTACAAGTATTTAACAGTAGCTTAACAATGAACATAGACCAGATGCATATATGACTTTCAATGGACACTAAAATATTCATGTTAGGGTATCAACCTGTGTGTAGCAAGAAGTAGGTTGTATATTTAGGAGTGGTTGTCAGTGATTTGGAATTGCAGGAAATGCTGAATCCCTACCTTAATGCCAAATATCAGTCAGCTAACAGGGTATTATCTTATAGGTTGTGTATCTAGGGCATATGAAAACATAGTGAGGTCAAATACATAGGCTAAAGAAACTATCCCATGTACCAAATTTCCCAACAGAGGCTGACTTGACTCTTAAGTAACAGATCAAACTAAGAAATACCATATTACCTGAACTTTCTCCTATGTTAGTATAGTAAAAAGGAGCCCTACTGGTGTAGCAAGCACTCAGCTGCTAACCTAAAAATTGGCAGTTCAAATCCACCAGCTGATCCGTGGGAGAAAGATGTGGCTGTGTGTTTCCATAAAGATTTACAGCTTTGGAAATCTTATGGAGCAGTTCTATTCTGTCCTATAGGGTTGCTATGAGTTGGAATCAACTCAACAGCAACAGATAGTAAAGCAAAATGGAGTGAGATGAGAAGAGGTTAATAAATGGTAGTGGTTTGCTGGTGGAAATGATTTTATGAGCCCTGGCCTTGGTAAGGAATCTGTGTATTGCAAATGGTTAACCCTTTCATGACCAAATTATTTCCTGCTTTGAATTTGTTGTCAATACTATGAGTTTTCAGTAATGGGAAGTATGCTGAAATCAAGGGGAAAAATTCTTTTTGAGGTAATATGGATTTTAATACAATTACATGGGACACATATATCCCAAGTAGACTCTAGTGGTAGGTTTGGTGGGATGAGGCCATTTTCTTCTGATTCATGCAATTATATAAGTCCCTACCAGGTCACAGCACATACTACAACTGGGATAGCAGCTTCCCAAGAAATCTGAGAGGCTGAAAATATTGGTGGGTAATATATGTCCCATGAATCATGAAAAGGTTAATGGCCTTGGTTGCTAAAAGGTTAGAGGTCTAAGTGTACCCGGAAGTGCCCTTGCAAGAGAGACCTGGCAATCTACTTCCAAAAACGCAGTCATTGAAAACTCTGTAGAGCACAGTTCTACTCAGACACACATGGAGTTGCCTTAATGACAACTGGCTTGTTTGTTTTGATAGTAGTAAACATCTCTCCTACCTACTTCTACCTAGTGCCACCACGGAATGAGGCACTTCATTTTACTTCCCAATAAGATCCAGCCTCCTAATCCCACCATGAAGCCAGGGTTGAGGGTGGAAGCCAGGAAGAGGAGCCTCTTCACCTAAGACATGGAGAGGTTAAGTCAATTGTTCCAGCCCACACAGGAAATCAGATGCAAGGGCCACGGTGTAGCCCTGGAATTCATGACCCTCAGGCTTTGCTTCTAAACAGATGTTTGTGTTTCCTCCAATGTTTGTTTAATGGTAGAAACATTTCAGTAGAAACCAGAGACCTGGCTTCTCTGAAGCTCACCTGTTGCTTTGGAATGTATTTATTTGTACACGGGGCCCCATCACAGCAGACTGTTCCCTTCCTACAGCCAGAAGGCTGATGTGCTGGCGTCATAGTTTCCATGGCAACTGACTGTGATATTACAAACAGCATATTATGCCTCGAGGTAGATAGCAAGTGGCCCCAGCAGGTAAACTGGGCCAAATAAACTTCCTGTTTCCAGGCAGAGGTCTAAAAGAAGAATTGAATGTTCTGCCCCCTCCCTTGATTCATGCTCTTCTCTGGAACAGCAAATACCTCACAAATTCAGGACTCCCCCCCCACCCCAATTTCTTACAAAAACAAGTAAAAGTATTTCTGCTTTCTTTACTGATCACCAGCCCCCTACCTCCTCCTCTTCCTCACTGATGGGGTGGGGCCCTCTGTTTTACTCATAAACTAAAGACAAAGAAGGAACTCCAGCTCCCCTTGCTGTGATCAGGACTGAGCACTGACTTTGAGCATTTAAATTTGCATTCTATTGATGGTGGTGATGAACCATCATGGCTTGACACTGTGTCATTCTCAAAGGGAAAGGAGAAACCTTGCTGTTTTTAGCTGCTGTCAAGTCTATTTCAACTCATAATAATCCCAAGTGGCAGAGTAGAACTGTCTCATAGGGTTTTGTGGGCTGTAATTTTTACAGAAGCAGATCACCAAGTCTTTCTCCTGCGGAGCCACTGGGTAGATTCAAAACACCAAGCTTTCAGTTAGCAGTTGAGCATTTGCACCGTCAGGGAACTGCAGAAACCATGTATCCAACAGTCAACCACTCATTTATTGTGAAGCCAAGAGCACCAGGAGCCCTTCCTCATAATTTGGCTACAGTATCCCCAACAGTCTCATCACCAGTTTCCTACAGTTACAAGGCTGCCAGTTGACCAGGCCCTCTCACAACCTATCCCAAGGCACCTCATCTGCTTTTTGGTGTTTCCTGTGTCAGTAAGCTAAGAACCACCTACTGCATCATGGCATCATTCTAGTGTCCGGGGAATGGAGGAATGGAGTTCAAAGGAAGTGGAGATGACAAGGTGTGTGTTGGCCCACACTTTCAACTGTTGTTGTTGTTGTTATGTGCTGTCGAGTTGGATCCGACTCATAGAGATCCCTCCTTGGATTTCCGAGGCACTATCACTACAGAAGTAGATTGCCCCATCTTCCTTCTGAGGAGTGGCTGGTGGGTTTGAACACCAGCCTTCTGGTTAGCAGTCAAGTGCCTTAGGCACTATGCTACCAGAGTTTTCAACTAGTCCCCCTTACAACCACTTGGGGCATGGCCCCAGCTAGCTAGACATTTTCAGCAGGGCTCCTGAGCCTTCAACCCTGAGGAGTTCAAGGAATTGAGCTAAGATGCAGGATGACAATTCAAATCCAAATCTAGTGGACTTACCTTGTCTTTCATCCTTCAGTTTTGAACTACATTCCCCAAACTTCCTGCACTTCACACACAACATGTCTATAGCAAACAGGAGAACAACTATAGTATCCATATTCTTGTGAGGTGATTAGTCATCACACTGTAAGGAAGTGGCCACCTTAGTCATGGCTTGGAGAAAGAGAAAATCCATAAAAGGCATTCTCAGCTTCCACTAATGCCACATGTCCAAATCTTAACCATCTTGAAAGACAAAGAGCATCTCCTCTACAAAGTTTCCCTTAAACACATATGGCAGGGACTTGTCCTCCTTCTGTAGACCCACAGCAACTAATTCAAGCCTCTCTCTGGATATGTATCACTTTATATTGTATTCTCAGTTAAACATCTGTCTTACTTTCATACCAGATTTTACCTAAGCTACATAGGAGTCTCTGGATGGTAGAAATGGTTAACATTTTTGGCTGCTAATTCAAAGGTTGTAGGTTTGAGTCCACCCAGAGGCACCAAGGAAAAAAGGCCCGGCCATCTACTTTTTAAATACCAGCCACTGAAAACCCTATGGGGCACAGTTCTACTCTGACACACATGGGGTTGCCATGAGTCTGAATCTATTCAATGACAGCTGTGAAGTTTCTTGAGGAGATCACCTTTGTATCCTCCTTTGTCTTGAACATAATAGTTGGTTAATAAATTGGAGTTAATGAATAAATGATCATAATTCAACAGATTCTGTATTTCTTCATCATCTGGATTATGTCTACATCTTTTACTTCTTAAAAGGCTCTTATCCTGGCCAGCCACACAAGAAGGTGCTATTTTACACCCAGTAGATGATTTATGTGCTATTAGGCTCACTGCTCGCCTCCAATCATAACTTAGAATAGACTTCAGTGGGACATGAAAGTCAATGCTACAAAAGCAGTTCCTTTTGGCAATAATCTCCAAAAGGAAGTGTCTTTTCTATTTTTTTATTTTAACCAATAAGAATGGAGATCCCTGTTTGATACCTTTGCATAGGTTCTAGAATCTATTCTTGAGCTGCAGACAGGAGACTTCCTTTTCCAAAATTATTTGATCCTTTCTCCTACATAAATCAAAGTCTATCCTAATCATGTATATCTCTAGAACTGGCTATTCCTTCCAAAAACACCATGTACTGTCTTCCTGTATCAGTTAATAACAGCTTTGGTTGCAAGCGACAGGAACTCAAAACACGATTGGCTTAAACAAGATGGAAATTTACTTCTCCATCTCAGAGAAGTCTGGAGGTAGACAGGGTAGGTAGGGGTGCTAGGGAACTTCATACTATCTGGCTTACTATTCTCAGCCCTAAGCTTCTACTTCTTGGTTCAAGATGGCTGCTTGAGCTCCAGCTTTCAAGGTGGCAGCGGCCTACTAGCAGAAACAAGGAAATAGTGAAGAAGGACATATTTTTCCCTTTAAAGACATTTCCTGAGGGTTACCTACAACACTTTCACTTAATTGTACTGACCACAAGGGAGGCAGGCTGATTAATGTCATATTTATTCTGGTTAGGTTATAAATACTAAAAATTAAGATTCTGTTGCTTAGGAAGAAGAGGAAAATAGATATTGGGGAGAATTAGCAGACTCAGCTTTGCCATCTGCCATGAGTAATTAATTTTCTATCTTTGAGGAAGTAGTTTATGCATTCCTCAATGGTCATGTCACACAGACTGTCAATGTCCACTCTTGCTCTTCAGGAGCAAGTGAGTCCATTTTATGCCCATTGTATGATGGTGTTTCATTCAATTCTGATTTTAAGAGTTTTGATGGTGCTGGGGAAATTGTTTCCTGCATCTGCTTGTTGGGGATCCAATGTATAACAAGATCAGGTGACTCTCAAGCCACACAGCAAGGTAAGGCTAAAACAGCAGTAACATACAGTGGTCCTGCCCCTAGTACCATAAGAATCACTTCTTTGACAAGGCTCAGCTGGGTCTGAGTCAGGAACAGAGGTTGTTGTAGGAACATGGGTGCTGGTGAATCCCAGGAGAGGGAGAGGCGTAGGTGTCCTGGCTGCAGGCAACCTCAGGAAGCTACAGATAAGAAATCTGTGCCTAGTGGAACTGGGCTTCAGTGTGCTCATTCCAACCACTGCACATGGACCTGCAGCAAGCCTCCCTGGACAGCTTCTGTTTGGGTATCCCCCTTTCACCCCCCATGCAGCAAGGCAGCCTCCTGCTACCTGGCAGGTCACATGGGACCATGAGAAGTGAGCCACATGACTGCAGCCTTTCTCAGGGGCCCTGCATTTTCAGGTAAGTGAGTCCCTGCCTGGGCTGGTGGCTACATGCAGACTCTCCTGTTATCGTTGGGAATCTGGCTCAGCCCCTTCAGCACTACTGCTGCCTCCCTGAGTGGGATCTGCCCTCCCACTGATGTTTTCTCCTCTGCAGGGCCTCAGGAAAGGTATTTAAGCTGGCAGTTTGCCTGCCTCTTCTCTCTGGGTGCCAGGTCCTCTGAATATCCCACAAACTGTGGGGGTGATGGCTCCAGTTTTGAAATGTCTTGTACACTTCAGGTTATAGTATCCTGGGGAGGCAGGGATGTGACCAGGGACTCTCTAGGGTTGGAAGGCAGGGTGCCTGAGTTCTATTAGGGTGAAGTGGGGACCACAAGGGAAGAATGACACTGTCCTGCTTAAGGGAACTCTCTGGGAGAGCAGGGTGGCTCGTCTTCAAATGGGGCAAGTGGCAGCTTTCCAGGTTTACATTCTTCAGAAATGCATTCTCCCTTCCATAGGTGGGATAACCACCTCCTGTCTTCAGATATGTAAGTTATTCTTATTCCCTTTCACAGATGAGGCCACTGAGGAACAGCCACTGTTAGGATAGGACATGGTTTCCACATCCTGTCTGTGTTTTCTTGGGTAAGTCATATACCCTCTCTAAAGGGGTGCCAGGTCATTGTTCAGTCCAGCCTTAATGCTGGATCTGAAATGTTGGATCTCTTTTTGTATAAAGACCAGGGTCAGAGAGTTAATCCCTATAGACAGTTAAGCTAAGCTTCCTGCACATCAAACAGGGTCCTCTTTTTTCCTTCCTCTTATTTTTTTCTCCCTGAAAACATTATTCTTTAAAAAAAAAAAAATTAAGCCTTTATCTATAAGCCTAAAATGACTCCATTTGAAGAGGGACCACCCTGCTCTCCAGAAAGGCCCCTCCCACAATCCTTTTCTCCACTCTCTTCCCCAAAGCAAATATGGTTGCCAGTCTGGGGTGTGTCCTCCTGGCCTCCGTCCACACAGCCACCCACAAGTGTACATAAAGATTCCTCTTTTCCCTACGAAGCAACAGGGCTGAAGACAAAGACAGATTTTTGGACACCTTCTTTACATCTGATTCAGATAGGTTTTTTTCTTCCTTTTTCTCCTCAAAGAGTCTGCCAAGAACAGGTTCCCTACAATCCTCAGCCATAGCTCTTTTTTTTTTTTTTTCACTTGCCAAGGTCATATTTATTTATTTATTTTAAAATTTTATTGTGATTTGGGTGAAAGTTTACAGAACAAATTCATCTTCCATACAACAGTTCACATACACTTTGTCTCATGACATTGACTGCAATCTCCCACAATACAACAGCTCTCCTCCCACTTCTGCCCCATAGCCACCTCTTCCCTGTGTCCATCCCTCTATGCACTCCTGCCCCCCAAAGCGATCTCACTGTGCATACACAGCCCTTCTATTCCCCCATGATTGATCTCTCCAAGGCATGTATCTATCTGATGTAAATGTTCAGCTCATATGCCTGCCTTTTTGTCTGGAAGCCACAGGAATGGGTTCAATTCCAGACCTGAAGGACAGCTAGGGCCATAGTCTCAGGGGTTCCACCAGGCTCTATCAGACCAGCAAGCCTGGTCCCCCCCCCCCATTTTTTTTTTTCTTAATGATTTTGAGTTTTGTTCCACATTGTTCTCCCACTCCATCCAGGATCTCCTACATAGATTCCCCTCCGAGCCACTGCTCTTTAACTGAGTTCTCACTTACATTATCTTCTGCACCATGCCCCGCCTCCCAACCAATAGGGTGCCAGTGAGAGACAGCCCTGGTGAAGATTAGTCCAATGGCTAGGAAGGTCTTTTCCGGGGTGTGGTAGAGAACCACAAGACTGAGCTCCTGGAAAATATCCAGAACCAGGCAAACCAAGAAGGTTCTACCTACTTTGGAGAAGTTATCCCAGGTTGGAAAATGGCTGCATGACCTTCCTTCCAGACAGGCAAAATCAGACATAGGGAAGCCAGTTTGCCAAAGGAACTTCTGACTCCTGAACCAAACAGGACTTTGCAGGACAATGCAGAGAAACTGTCTGCTTTGACATATGTGATAACAGAGTCTCTCTTGGTTTTAGAAAAATGATATACAATAAAAAGACAATGGTGACCTTTCAAGCTCCTGGGTTCTGCTCATCTCTCACTTAATTAAGAATTTTCCATGTCCTATTGCTGTCTGCATATGAAAGAGGAATGAAAAACACATCTTTTTCCTCTCTGAGATTTCTATGTTAAAAGATTCATATTTTAGAAGGAAAAAGCTAGAAATTAAACTAGTCACATATGGTAGAAAGAGCCTGGCCTTCCACACTGGCACTTCTGCTTATGAACTGCGATCCTGGGGAAGGTTTTCTTTAAACATCTCTGAATCTCATTTCTTCACCTCTGTAGAGTAATTAAACTGATCTCATAAGGTAGTTTTGAGAGTTCAATGCGGGAACACTTACAAAAGGAACCAGTTTGGTGTACATAATGGGTAATATTTGGTAAGTAGTAATCTCTCATAACCAGTTTCTTTTTCCTTTTTCATCTTGTCCCAAAGAGTTTGATCTAATGGATTACACACACACACACACACACACACACACTAGTTTTGGAATTTTTTCTACGCCTCCGAGTCTGTGGCATATCACAATTCTGAAATTTTTTAAAAAATGTTTGTAACAATGGTTCATTGAAAAAAGCACTGAAAATGGAATGGACAGCTGAGGCAATTTTCCAGATAATCCCCACCTCAAATCAAGTAATGCCTGGTCTGATTGATTGGGACAGTTGTCTAGGTCTCTGCCTCATCTTGCCCACTGAAGATCTAGTTGTTTCACAGATTTTTCAGTTAGCATTTTAATAACATAATGTTAAACCATAAATTCTGATTGTACAGAGTAGCTCAGAGATTCTTTCTTTAAAGGATAAAAAACATGGATTTGTCTCTTAGTCATTCCCTCAAAAGTTCATTTTTTATTAGAAAAAAATTATTGTGGTAAATATATATATAACAAATCATTTGCCATTTCAACATTCTTCACATGAATGATTCAATAATATTACTTACGTTTATCACGTTGTTTAACATTACCACTATCCATTTCCAAATATTCCCACCACCCTTAACAGAAGCTCAGTGTCCCCAAAGCAGTGAGCCTCCCCTTTTCCTTCCCTCCCACCTGCTTCTGGAAACCACTAATAACCTTTGTTCGCTATACACTTGCCTATCCTAGATACTTCATGTAAGTGGAATCACACAATATTTGTCCCTTTGTCTCTGACTTATTTCAATGTTTTCAATGTTCTTCCATGTTGTAGCAGGTATTAAGACTTCATCAAATGCTCATTTTTTAATAAAAGTAAGATCCCAACCAATAATCATTATGTTGTTGTTGTTATGTGCCATGGAGTCGGACCCGACTCATAGCGACCCCTCCTTGGGTTGCTGAGGCAGTATCACTATGGAAATAGATTGCCCAGTTCCTTCCAAGGAGCGGCTGGTGGGTTTGAACTACCAGCCTTCTGGTTAGCAGTCAAGTGCTTTAGGCACTATGCTACCAGAGCTCCTATAATTATTATAGTCCCATTAGTAGCTGCCTTTAAAAAGTCAGAAACGTAGCTCTGTCTGTTGTTTCACTTGTTTTCACTAAGTGTCCATAAAGGGCCCAAGGCATATATGAGTATTAATTTGCACAAGGAAAAGTGAAGCTCAATGAGGTAACAAGATTAATCCACGTTCGTGCAGTGAAACTATGTTCACAACTGAACCACAGTCCAAATCTCCAGATCCCTACAAAAGCTAGTTTGGGCTGTTTAAGAAAGTCTGAGAGTCCTCTTTCCATCATTTGGGGGCAACTCCGGTACCACAGGAGATAGCTGATGTACAGTCAGCCTGGTGTAATTAAAGGAATGCTAGAGGACCACCCTTGCTCCCTCCCTACACACTTCAGTCAAAAGAATTTCTCCCACTTAGATACCTGAAATGATTCATGACTTGGAAAGTTCCCCGTCACAATTCCAAAGATGATCCAGGGCTGGTTGCATCAGATCCACTGAGTCAGGATGTCTGGGGTGGGCACTAGGGATTCACATTTGTTTAAAGTTCCCCAGGTGATGCTCAGATATGTTTTAGAACCACTGCTTTAAACTGAGCCTTGCCTCCCCAGCCGTTTGAGTTTGCAAAAGAAGCTCTCCTAGGAGGAATAAGCCATGAAGGAAGGAGTGGCTGAAACCTTGGTGCAAAATTTCTCTACTCCTGAAAAATGGCCCTCAATAAAAGAGTTCCAAATCAAATATGCTTAGCAATGCTAACGACACTTTTGCCTTCTTGCAGTTTCACCATTCATATTATCATAGTTAAGCTGTCAGAATTATTAATAAAACCTAGTTAACTTGGCATTTCCCAAACATATCTGATCCAGAAACCTCCCTTCCTTCCATTTTTTTTTTCTTTCCCTAACAACTATTGCTATTCCACAAGACTCATTTGGGGAAATATTGGCTTTGTGTAAACCACTTCAGCTGCTTTCTATCTGGGTGATCTGGAAAAGCAAGAAAAGATTAAGAAAACTGATTGGGAACACTTGGTTTTAAGGTTTTCTGCAATACTGTGTAGATAAATTACACACAGTTGGGTGTAAGCTTCCTATATTTTTCCTATGCAGTGAGTTCTTATGCATAAAATTTGTTGTTCCCTTTTCAGAATATTAATATTTTACATTTGTAGGTGGGTTCAGAGTTAACAAAGTCCTCAATAGGCTGATATGGAATATAACTTGGAAGTGAGTATCAATATTTCCATTTGACAGATAAGAATACTGACATCTATGAAGCTTAAACAACTCAACTGAGAACTAGAAGGGACTCAAAAATAATCTAGATCAATGGTTCCTAAGTCTGACTCCACATCAGAAATACTTAGTGCCTTTATTAAAAACATTGTTTGTTGTTATGTGCCATCAAGTCGGACCTGACTCATAGCGACCCCTCCTTGGGTTGCTGAGGCGGTATCACTATGGAAGTAGATTGCCCAACCTTCCTTCCTGGAAATTATGCTTTACTAGGTCTGGAGTGGGGCTCAGGAATCTGTCCTTTTAAATAACCTGCCCTTTTAAATCATTCTGAGGCTACCTGTCAGTGGACCCATGTTTGGGTCATATCTTCTCTTTTTAAGTTGAGAAAACCAAGGTCCAGTAAGAAAAACTGAAGAACTCAAAATCACAGAATCAGAACTCAAACACGGATTTTCCTTATTCCAAGTTTACTATAATAGCCCCTGAATCCTTGATGCCTTCTCACATTGCAGCAAAGGAAGTCATGGTGGATCACGGTGGCTCAAGGAGGTCCACATATGATACTCAGTTGTCATATCTGGAGGCAAGTGATAAAGGCACTTTGGAGGGGCAGCTAAACTTTACAAAGTGTGTCAGAGCCATAGCTGACAATATCCAGTTTTCCTTTTGACAACATCAGCAGGTGAATCAAAATCACTTTCCTAAATGAAAATTTTCACATTGGAGCTAAACATAAGTTTACCATTTGACCTAGCAATCACATTCCTAAGTATCTGCCCAAATGAGATGAAAATGGATGTCCACATACAAACCTGCACACAGATCTTTATAGTAGCTACTTACAATTGCCCAAAATTGGAAGCAACCAAAATGTCCTTCAATAAGTGAATGGATAAACAAACCATGGCACATCCATGCAATGAAGTATTATTTAGGGATCAAAGGAAATGAGCTATCAAGCCAGGAACACATGTGGAGGAAACGTAAATGCATATTGCTAAAGGAAAAAAAAAAAAAACCTCACTGCCGAATCTGACTCATACCGAACCCTCCTTTGGTTTCGGAGGCGGTATCTCTATGGAAGTAGATTGCCCAAACTTCCTTCCAAGTAGTGGCTGGTGGGTTTGAACCACCAGCCTTCCGGTTAGCAGTCAAATGTCTTAGGCATATGGATTACTACTATATGATATTCTAGAAAAGGCAAAATTATAGAGACGGTGAAAAGATCAGTGATTGCCAGAGGTTCAGGGGAAGGCAGGAGAGAGGAATAGGTAGAGCACAGGGTACTTTTAGAGCAGTGAAACTCTTTTGCATAGAATTGTACAGCACAAAAAATGAACCCTAATGTCAACTATGGACTTTAGTTAATACTAACGTGTTGATATTGGTCCATCAATTGTAAAATTTAACACAGGAATAAATTCTATTAATAGGAGAAACAATGTGCAGAGGGGTGGGATTCATATGGGACTCACTGTGTTTCTGCATAATTTTTCTGTAAACCCACAGGTGCTCTGAAAACAAAGCCTCTTATTCATAAATTTATTTATTTATTACATTTGACATTTAATTATTTTTCCTTTAAGAGTGATTCAGCCTCTTAAAATTTGTTTCCAAACGTAAATGTTTCAAAAATCCTTCCTAGAATCACCCAACTCAACTCCAACTCTTCCTTTGATCTCACCTCTCTTCAGCAGCTCTTAACCCAGCTGTCCTTGAAGATGTGCTTTTGCTGTTATGTTGACTGTAAATGGTCACCCTTCATGACCTGTGTCTAGCCCTCTCCACAGATATAATTTGTCTTCTTTTTAGTCTGTGTTGGTTCCACTGGGTCTATACAAAGTTAATAAACATTGTTAGCTAGCTATAGCTATTCCAGAAAAAAAGAGAGAGAGAGAGAGAGAGACTGGCTGAGAGTGCAGATTCCTGCTAACTGGAGGTTTGTGGTTCAAACCCACCATCTGCTCCATGGGAGAAAGATGTGACAGTCTGCTTCTATAAATATTACAGCCTTGGAAATCCTATGGGGCAGTTCTACAGCCTTAGAAATCCTATGAGGCAGTTCTACTCTGTCTATAAGGTCACTATGAATTGGAATTAACTCAACAGCAATGGGTTAGTCCCAGCTCTGCCACTAACTTGTTGGCTGCTTTCAGGCAAGTTACTTCATCACTTTGTGCTTCAATTTCCTCATCCATAAATGAATCAGACCAGATCAGTGTTTTGCAAGACATGTTCTGAAAGACAGTTTGTCAGGATGTTTAATGGTTGTTATAAAGAGGAAAAAAAAAAGGCACCCTGTGGTCAAATATATTTTGGAAACACTAGGTTATGTAGGTCTCCAGTGCAGGACATCTCAGAGCCCTTAAAGTGCATCATGAACCTCCACTATAGGGATGGCTTATTCAGAACTCTTTTTCAGGAAACATCTTGTGAGATTAATGTTTTGAAAAATCCACTTGAGGAGATGATGAGCAAGATGAGCTCCAGAGTCCATTCCAAAACTAACAGATGTGAATAGAGGACAAAGCACTGAACCTAAAGTCAAGAGACTTGGGTTCAAAAGTTCTACTTATAATAAAATACGTATAAATTATTGAATGGAAAACTAATTTGCTCTGTAAACTTTCACCCAAACTGCAACAAAAAGCTGAAAAAAGAAAAGAAAAAAAACCTACTTACAGCTGGATAATGGCAGTAGGCACTTCACCCCACCTCTCTGAGCCTCAAACTTACCTACCTCATTGAGTGGTGGTAAGGGTTATGCACAAATGCCTATCACAAGCCTTGAATGAAGTAAATGTTTAAATTCTATCAGAACATCACTATTTCCCAATCTGACATTCAATGTCTTATTTCCCACTTGTATTTATCAACAGCTCCATTGGGTTTCCTTCTGAAAAACTTCTGTGCATTAGCCCCTAAACTACATATTTGTGTGTGTGTGTGTGTGTAAATTTCTTTTTCTTTATTTTTGTCTCATTGGATTCTCTACTTCTCTGACTCTAACTTCTATCATGTCTCTTCATTCCTGCATTTAGAAAATACTTTCTTTAATTCTGAGAGTTTTTCCTTTATTTCTAATTCTTAACTGAATGAATGCTGCTTACTCTTTTCCTCAGACTTTTCTCATTTGCTAATGTACTTTGTGAGAGTTTCCATTTTGAATTTATAAAGTTCTGCCATTTTGTTAGTTTCCTTTAGTTTATCTTGAAATATTATACTGCAATGTTTCAACTGCTTTTTCATTGTACTTTTTCTGGTATACCATCTTTATGTGATAATACATTATTTCTGTTGTTACCTTCTTTTTGGTTACAATGTCTATGTGTGGGCTTTGATTGCAATCTTATTTCTATTGCTAAGGTTTTCGTCAGTGTGTAGAGTCTGTGGAAGGTGCTGAACTAAAATACTTCATGACTTTATGGACTTGGGGCTATGACATCTTGTCATTTCAAAATATTTAAAAATATACATGTATTTACCTTCACTATGTAGTCACTTCTCCAGTGCTTTGTGATATATATCTCTCTGGATACTTAACCCACTGGCATCTGCATCATTTCTCTCTTCTTTACTCCCAATGTTCTTAGTTCAATTTACGTGACACTCTCAGCAGTTCTTCCTAGTTTGGTCTCTATCCTTCTGGGAAAGGATTTTGTCCATTTTTAAGATGAGGTCTCATATAGCCCTGACCACTGAGTCACATTGCCCAGGTCTTTGAGCTTCCTTTCCTTCACTCATTCTGTACCAGGGACATATGTTAATCAGACCTGGTGTTTAACCCAGTCAGACCTTTTTCCTGCAGGCAGAGTTTGTGCTTTAAGGCCCCTAAAGCTCTTCTAGCCTAGGTAGGTACTATGAGAAGTTTGATGGGAAGAGTTTGGCAGGCTGATAAATGCTTTTAGGCAGTGAGCAGAACAGATTTCTGACAACACACCGCTTAACCCACTCAAGTGTTAAGAATATGATTGCCTTTCTTCACCGGAAGTGAGGTGTTTGTCTAGGTTGACCCTGATCCAGGCACACCTGGGCTGAATGCAGCCAGTCTTTTCCCAGGCTAAGCCTACCCATTTTGACGCAGTCAAGGTCAGTGGTCACTGCAAGTAAAGGTCAGAGTTTGGTGATGGTGGCAGGGGGTGGATTTCCAGGACATGTTTTATTCAATGAAGAGCCAGCAAAAGTTATTTGGTATACAGGTATATATCAGCATGGGCTGTAAGGACAATACTTCTGTTGCTTTGGATCGTAAGATTGTGGTTCTGATGTCAAGGATCTTGATGCTTTCGTTATGAAACAGTGACCATGCCAGGAGCCTGACATGTATTAAGTCCATTTTTCTTCACAATTCCGTGAGGTAGCTTCAATTATTATTCCCATTTGCATTTTAGAAAACAAGACACAGAAAGGTTAAGTAACTTGCTTAAATTTCTACATCTAATTAGTGGTGGACCTGGGATTAATCCAGAAAGTTGGGTTCTAGAACCCATGATCCTATCCACCGTGCCACCCTGCCTCTTTTAAATAAATAATGATCTCACACTTTGAAACTCAAAATAGAGATGTGAAAAGCAATTTCATTTAAACTAGTATTTCACAGTGCAAGGTACTGTGATCTTGCCAACAAGAAGGCCAGTACACCAGAAACAGGGACCTAAGGGTTAGCAACCCTGAGAAGTTCCACTTGGATTGTTTTACTTCTGAACGTCTGATTGTTTTACTTTCTGGACTTCCCTAAGGGTTTGTGCTTTCACCACACACACATAAGTGACACATGCGACACACAGCCAGCCCAGCAGGTGCTACCACCACCAAAAAAAAAAAAGGTATCCAAAATGCTTTAACCTTTAACTGACTCATCTGGGTGGCACAAATGTCTAAGGGCTTGACTACTATCTGAAAGGTTGGTGGTTCAGATCTGCCCAGAGACACTGGGAAGGTAGGCCTGGTAATCTGCTTCTGAAAGGCTTTGGAAACCCTATGGTCATATGCTCTGTACATATGCAGCCTATGAGTTAGAATCAATTCCATGGAAACTAATAACAGCAACCTTTAACTCCATTCTCTTGGTATTCTTTCTAATCTTAGATGGTAAAAAGAGAAGAAATGAAAATAACTTGGAGAGGCGAGAAGGCCAACACATGTGGCATGGTCATTTATTTCTTCAGTCAACAGTTAGTTTATAAACTCTTCCCAGAGGACTGGCACTGCTAGGCACTCAAACGACCAAGGTAAATTAGATAAAGATCCTGTCCTTGAGTGGCTCCCAGACTGGTGAGAGAGGAAAGACATATGCAATGATGGGAGTACAAGAGACAGAGTATTGAGTGCCCAAAAGGAAAAAAGAAAGCTCCAGAGAAGTTGGGAAGGGAGCATCCAGCTAAGGCAATCCTGGAAGGCTTCCTGGGAGAAGGAGAATTGAGCTTCTGCCATCATCAAACAACTGTTCTGAGCTCCAGAGCCAGTCACTGAGTCCTCTTGAGAACTCCTCACAGGATTCATCTGAAAGTTCTGGCTCCCAACTGAGAAGCAACACTGTTGGGCTGAGCCAGCTCAGGGCCCTGCCAGCCAGAGTCTCAACCACTTATTCTCAGGGGCCTCTCCCAACTCTCAATTTTCCTGAATGAACAGCTGCTTTAAAGAAAGAAGGAGAACTCTGCAAATTAATCCACCAACATTTTGCCTGCTTCTTCTCTGTGTTGCCAGGCCCAGCCCCAAGGAGACAGCCTGGCTGTGCAGTAAAGGAAAAAGGAACCTGGAGACAGAACAATAATGAAGTCAATGAAGCAGAGCAGGAATGGAGATTAAAGGCACTTTCTCGGCCTCTTGCCCTAGGGTGACTTTTTCAGTTAATTTCTCCCCTCCTCCTCTCCTTTTTCCCTTCCCTCAACTCTGCATACTCTAAAGGCAAGTCCCTGAAAGATGTGTGATTATATTTATGTGAGATTGGCCTAATAGTTTACCAGAAGTCTTTATGACTCTGCTTGTATTTGTTTTCTAGTACTCCTGCAAAGAGGGATGGAGATTTGGGGTTATGTTGCCGTATTGCTCAGACAAGAGGCATGAAGGCACAGAGAAGGTAATAGGTGTAGCATAGACCACACAGCAAGCTGGCACCCAGAGCCCTGAAAAGTAACTGAGTCCCCAGAAGCTCAAATGAGCATTGTTCCCATTGCTGGTGGTTAATTTTTCCCAATCATTCATCCATTTCTCCATTCCATGGAAATGTATTGAATATCTAGCATACAGATGCCACAATAGAATTTTTGTCAGTTGGAATAAACTTGACAGCAGTGGGTTTTTGGTATTAGAGCTTATTTTCAAATATTAATCTCCCTAAACAATGTAACACAAAATGTAAATCATAAAAGAGCAAAGTCTTGATTTTAAGCCTGATTAATTTGTTTTAGGGCATGGTTTGCATGTGTCTGAGTCAACTCCTTACGAACCACTCTGAAATTCCATAATCATTGAAGTGATTTTTTTTCTCAGAGAACAGATGCCCACATATATTTGCTGTCATTAGCAATGCATTTATTCATTCATTTGGAAAACATTTTTCAAGTATTTCATGCTACAGAATTCACTCTGGTGGGGAGAGCTGAGTTACTGATGAGAAGTAGACAGACATGTGGCCAAATAATAGAATTAGCATCTCTTTATTGTCTAATGTTTTCTATCTGCCATCTTGTTGGAGTTTCCCTATAGGCTTGAGAGGTATTGCTAGAGGCCCTTTTGTGCGAAATAGAAAAAACAGAGGCTAGGAGAGCTTAGGTAACGGGACCAAGGTTCCATAATAGCAAGCAAGTGACAGATATACCCAAGTAAATCCCCACACAAAGTAGACATGTGATCAGATTGCTGAGGGAGAAGGAGGTAGAGTAAAGACCTATACATGGAAGGTCTGTGGGATGCAACCCTAAAACACAGACTTCCTCTTCTGGTCCATGGGCAATCATGAAGACCTTTATAGGGAAAGGGGTGAAGTTATCTAATCTGAAGCAGAGCGATCAAGATGAGGTAACTATTCACAAGGAGGTGTTCCTGACCTTCCAGTGGGCTTTTCCTATCACCTCTGGAGGGGGTTTTGTGCGAACCCTCAGGAATGGGAGAGGAAGGAGGTAACTAGAAGGAGGACAGTCTGGTGGTTAAATGAAAGCCAGAGGAACACCACAGTTCACTTCTTTGTAGCCAAGACTAGACAGAAAAGTTTTTGGGATAGCTATCATAAATATCCCAAACCAGGAGCATTCAGGTGAAGGTGACTGGGACACAGCCCTCACTCCACTGGGAGGTACTAGCAGAGGTCACAAAAGGGAAATGACCCCTGGCCTTGGTCCTAGACTTTGTCTCAGACTTCAGGGTGGAGGAGGCCCCTCCTGGCAGCCACAAGGTCACCCAGTGCATGCTCCAGGATGGTGCACACACAAGGTCCCAATTACTCATTAGCCAGCCTGGGCGCTGGCCTCCATGTCCCTGTCCTTGGCCACAAACAGATCAAAGTCAAGCCGTCAGTTGTGGGAGAGGCGGGCCTGATAGATCAGTAGCTATCTCAGCCTCTGGCATTATCAAAGCCTGGGACAGCCAAGACAGAGGAGGGAGGCTAGACTTACAAACCCTCTGTGCCCTTTGCAACTCCTGAGTGCCCTTCTCCCAGACTCCATCACCCAAACAAACAAGTGAAAAAAGAAAACCATCATTAGTGGAGAGGGGATTTTAACAGATGGCTCCCAGGGCAAAGATTCCCTGAGCCAGTTTTGGCAAGGACATGCCAAGATTTACAGATAGAAGGAAGGAATCCTTCTGAAAGTGCTTTTACTGGGCTTGTGGAATGGACTGCTCTACCCTTCCCTCAAGGATGACAAACAGATCCCTTGGATGCAGGTTCAAGGCACAGCTAAGCCATTCCAGGTCATTGGTTCTGCTTCCTCAGTTGCTCCTCTCACCAAAGCGTTGTGGGTAGAGGCCCATTTGACCATGCCTAATCTTGCTTCTCCAAGCGTTTCCCACCCATCCTCATTGAATGAGATTTTAGAAGTCTAGAAAACAGCAAGTTTCCTCAACATTGTCTGAGGCATCCAAGGCATCCAACTGACCACCAAAGGTCCCACTCCCTCTACTCCAAACCCAGCCATGGAACCAACCACAATCCCAGACTTCTTTCTTGTCCCTGTTGCCTAAATCTATCCCTAAGGTTTCAGTCATCACCTTTTTACCTGTGGTTTCCAAATCTGTATCTCCAGCTCCCATCTCACTTTACGCTCCAGACTCCCCACTTCCATCCCCAAATCATTTCAGATACCTACTATCAGCTTACCATTGTCAGGCCACTTTTTTCAGGATCTTTTTGCCCCTTGCCTGGACTATTCCAATAGCATGAATCTCCTCCATCATTTTATTCTCTTCCTGTTTCAGGACTCCTTGCCTATGTCTTCTTGATTTTTCTTCCTGAACATCTCTTTTCTCATATCACTACCATACTCGGGAATCTTCAGTGGTCCCCTAAGACCCGCAAAACTATGTCATCTGCCTACAGAGCCCTTTGTGTTCTTATTCCCAGCTTCCTCTCTACTCTGCTTTTCTCAGATACTATAACCCAGGACTCCTTACTGTTTCCCCAGTACATGGCAGTGCTTTGCTCCCTGTGCTTTCCTCAACATTTCACCCTATGGATCAGGATACAGCTGGAACAGGTGTCTTCTATGGAATTGCTTCTGAGTCCCATGGCCAGATTTGGGCCCTCTCTTCCTAGATTCCCATAGCACATTTTTTTTTTTTTAATGAAAATATACACAATAAAACATATACCCAGTGAACAGTTTTCACACATACAGGTCATTGACCATGGTTACATACTTCACATTGTGTCACCATTCTCACTCTCTCTGCCCATATTTTTTCACCACTATTAATTTATACTCTCTGCCCCTTAAAGTTCTCATCTGTGGTTTAGAGATACATTTGTCATTTCAAGCTCATATTGGTAATTCCTCAATAGGGCACAAAGCTCAAGACAGCTATACTTTACTTATTGAGATACATTTTTGCTTAGTTTAAAAATGATTTCATGGGACAGCTCAGCTCAAGGGTCAAAAGTTGCTGCCAGGTAATAGATTTGGGAGTTTCTCTGGTCTCAGTGTGTCCAGTAAGTCTGGTTTTCAATAAGAATTTGAAGTTCTGGTCCTCAATTTTCCTCATTTTGATCAAAAGCCATTGGGCTCTTGGGTCCCTGATTAAAATGTTCAGTAATGGTAACTGGGCACCATCCATTTCTTTTGGTCTCATGGCAAGGGAGGTAATAGTTTGTGAAAGCAATTAGACCTTAAATCATTTCCTTGTCTAAGCCCAGGGTCACCTTCTTTCTCTGTTGCTCTGGAGGATTAAAGACCAATTATTGTACCCTGGATAGTTGTTGGCAAGCTTTTAAGACTCAAGGCACTACCCACTGAAGTACAAGGATGGGTAGAAACTCTTAAAATAATATTAGGCCAATTGACTGGACAGTCTCATAAGACCACCACCCCGAGCTCTTGAACCAAGAAAACATTCCCATGAAATGTTTATTTGTAGGTAAGTATTATCAATAGGAGCTCTGGTGGCATAGTGCCGTAAGAAATTTGATTGCTAACCAGAAGGCTAGTGGTTCAAACCCACAGCCACTCCTTGGAAGGAAGGTTGGGCAATCTACTTCCATAGTGATATCACATCAGAAACCCAAGGAGGGGTCACTATGAGTCGGGTCTGACTCAATGGTACATAACAACAACAAGTATAGGCTGCAGCTTTTTTTTTTTTTGCTGCTATTTTTGTTGGAAAATTATCCCATAGCACTTTGTTATCTTATGTCCTCCAGTATCGAGTTCAGCCTTGTCTTGCAGTTTGTTCAAGGGGAAGAAGAAGCTTGGGGTGTAAAGTTTAAATGGCTTCAGTTCTGGCTCAGCAACTTCCTAGTAATGTGACCTTGGGTCCTTTAATTTGATTGAACCTATTTTTCTCCCACCTGTAAAATGGGCAGAAGAATATAAACTTGCTATAAAAATTAGAAATAATGCATGTAAAAACCCCTATACAAGCAAATGATTAATGATTAAAAGATAGTAGTTATTAATATTATGTACTTTTTATTCTCCTGTAGAGAATAGAAATTCTTTGAGACTGAGGCTTACTAGTGTCTACTTATTTTTGCATCAACCCCAGCCACCAGCACAGTACCAAGAATATAAAAAACTTTCAACCGATGTCAGTTGAGTGTTGACTACACTGACGATACCAAGATTTCCTATCTTCTCCTCTGCTACTGCCTTGTCTTCTGACTCTGCTGCCTCCATGGTCTTGGTCTTAGCCCTTTCCTACCCTTTGTTTCTATTTCCCCACTCCAAATTGCCTCAATATCTACCCCATGCCATACTTAAAGAGAGCCCTGATGGCACAGTGGTTAGGTGCTCTCAGTTGCTAACCCAAAGATTGGCAGTTTGAATCTACCAGTGACTGCAGAAGAAAAGACCTTACAATCTTCTCCTATAAAGATCACAGCCTAGGAAACCCTATGGAGCAGTTCTAGGGTCTCTATGGGTAGGAATCAAATAGGCACACAACAATACAACGATATGACATATTTATAAGATGCTATTTAGGGTCCTTGAATTAAAGAACTCAGCTGTAGGTGGAAATGAATGTTGAAAGCTTCTAAATGGAATAGGAATCATAAATCACTCTGATGTTGGGATAAAACACTAAGAAGCCCTGCCATGCAAACCGCAATTCCCTAAACCTCTGTAAAGAGTGCCTTGAAACCCCTGGAGACCTGGCAGGAGATTCCTTTCTCTCTGTTGCTTGGCACTTGGCTGTTCTCATTCTGGCTGTACCCCAATAGCCCAAAGACATAAAAACTTAAAGTCCTAACACTAATACCCAAGATGAGAATGTAATTGTGGCCTTGTGTCACTTTTTCCCTTCATCCTTAAAGCAGAGCTAATCTCTATGGGTCCCCAGGTCATGAGGAAAAAATGGTATTAGGATTGGTGCTTGATTGGTGCAAGTGATTTGCAATCATCTGCTAAACTAAAAGTTGGCTGTTCAAACCCACCCAGTGATTCTGCGGAAGAAAGGCCTGGTGAATTGCTCTCAAAGATTACAGAAAACAAACCTTATGGAGCAGTTCTAATCTGTAACACATGGGGTCGCCATGAGGCAGGGGCCATATTGAGGACAGCTAACAGCACGGTACTGGGATATCTGAGGTGGCTTCTTCGAACTTCTGATGGCTTATCCTAGAATCAAAGCCTGAGATTATCCTTATCTCAGGTGGATCTCCACTAGGGATGTCCACAGGGAACCCCAATCTCTGGCCTTTATAGTTGTGCTAGGGAATGCTTGAGGCCAAGGCCCTTGAGCCTGGGAGGGGAAAACTTTTGCTGCAGATGCAAGCTTGAAAGAAGCTTTGATATTCCGAACAGGATCGGGAGGCGTGGGAAGTGAGACTTCTGTTCCCTTGAGCTCCCACAAGGCAAAGCGTTTCCGTTATCTTATAGGCTTCAGCATAGCCTAAAGGTGCTGGCTAATGTCTGTCTTGGCCCAGAGTAAATCAGGCCAGAACCAAAGAATGCACTTGAATCAAAGTGGAAAATTAGACACTGTGCAGGGGAAAGCTTTCCTCTCCAAAATATATATGCTTCAAAGTGTACCCCTGTCTAGCTGGGACAGGAGCCATCAAAATGCAAATGTGGGTTTTGAGAATGCAAATGTTGGAAGTGGAGAACAATACTGAGACAGACTTCTTGGGGCCAGGGAGAGGGCCCCAGGGCAGGATGTGGGAGCCGAGTTGGGGGCAGGGATGAAAGGGGTAGAGGAAGCTGGGTGAGAGAGCCTGGAGAGGAGAAAGCAGCAGGAGTCGACTAAGGTTGAAAAGCTGCCGGGGCCCAGGGGAGTGCTTGAGAGGACGGGTCAGAGGACCTGACCGCTGACCGCTGACCTGAGGCTGTGTGCCCAGGGAAAAGGAGGGTGAGAGCAGGGACATTTCTCTGAGCAGCAGCCCAGTGGGGTGAGAGGCAGAATGTGCCTGGAGTCCAGGCTTGGACTTGAGGTCAGGGCCCAGAGAAACAGAAGGATCCGTGTTTCTGTAAGATGTGCTCCACTTAAGTGAAACTGGCATGTGAGGCAGAAGATGAAAGGACTTGAAAAGAGGGGTTTCAAAGTGGGGTGCCAGGCCGAACCCAGGATTGAGAGCTGCTTCTCTGGGTTTCAGTCCTGACTCTTGTCACTTGAGAAGAGTTGTATTCTCTGTGCTTCACTTTCTTATCTGTAAAATGGAAGTCACTGGTTGCTGGGAGAACTGTTGTTAGGTGCCATGGAGTAGGTTCCGACTCCTGACAACCTCAGATGTTACAGAGTAGAACTGCTCCATAGTATTTTCTTGGCTGTAATCTTGACAGAAGCAGTTCGCCAGGTCTTTCTTCTGCATGACTGCTGCATAGGTTAGAACTACCCTGCAACTGTAGGCAGCAAGAATGTGGCGGATTCTGGATTTCAGCCCAAATTTGTCAGACTCTAATACCTCTGACAATGCACCGTGCCACATCACTTGCTTCTCCTGATGAAGGCCTGACCAGCAACAAACACCCTGCTATCAAGTTGATTCTCACTCATAGCGACTCCCATAGGGTTTCCAAGGCTGTAAATCTTTATGAAAGCAGACTGCCTCATCTTTGTCCCATGGAGCAGCTTGTGGGTTCGAACCACCAATCTCTTGGTTAGCAGCCAAATGCCTTAACCACTGCACCACCAGAGCTTCTTATACCAAGAATGCACACCCAGAAAGCTCAGGGATCCTAGAGAGGTGAAAGACTCATCAAAGCTGTGAAGCCAGGAGCCAGTGCAAAAGAGGAAGCCCTTTGTCAGTAAGAGGTGATGGTAAAAAAATTTATCAATGGCAAAAGTAGGGACTTTTTATTTTGAGGTTGATGGTGCTTATGTTTCGTTTTGGGGATTATTCACTCACCAAGTGTAGGCAGTGCCTACTCTAGCCCTGGCCCTTGATAAAAGCCCAATAAGTCATTGTTGGATGACTGAGTCTCCCCACCTAGACTGTAAGTTCCTGGAAGGCAGGAATTGGTGTCCCACACTTGCTTTACATCTTGCAGGGCCTTGCACAGAATTTGATGAATAGTTGTTGAATGAGTTCATTCATTGGTGCCAGGCCTTGTGCTAAGTGGTGGGAATACACAGATGAACGTGATATGATCCCTGCCCTTGGGTAACTCCTCTTAGTCTGGTGAATGAATAAAGGAGAGAAAGAATGAATGGGAACTGTGGGAAGGGCCAGGCCATTCTGCTAATTGCTTTATGAACTAGTAGATAGCACAGAGATATACCCCTGAGATATCCAGCTTTCTTTGTGGCCATTGACACGCTTGGTTACATTTAGTGTTGGTAAATGATTGCTATCTGGGTGTCAGAGCTCTGAACAAATGTGCCTTTTATAGAAAAAGGTGATGCCACCCTCCTCTTTCTTCTACACACACTCCAGGAGTGGAGGTGGAGAGCAGGATGCCTGGATGCCCTGAGTTATTACCCTTCTCTCACCTGGGCTCTCTTAGGACCAAAGATTGCCAGAGGTAACAGGCAGAAGGCTGGGGAAGCTGAAATCTTTCCTTGTGTGAAGTCCTCTGCTAAATCACTTTGCTTTTCTAACAGAAAAAATCATTTCCCATGGAGTCAATTCCAAATTTATGCTGACCTCATGTGTGTCAGAATTAGAACTATGCTCTAATGCGCTATGACTGATTTTTCAGGAAGTAAATCACCAGGCCTTTCTTCTGAGGTGCCTCCAGGTAGACCTTTTGGTTAGCTGCCTAGCACATTACGTTAACCACTTACACCATCCAGGGACTTCTCCTAATACAGAAAGACAGCCGAAGAGTCACATGGCTCAGAGCTACACAAAGCTATTCTAGTGGAGACACCTCCCCTCGGAGGAGGTCAGTGGAAGGGTTCAGTGAAAATGCTGAATCTTGCAAAGAGTAGCTTTGCAAAATATTCAAGAAGGCACAAGTTCTTTCACATCTCAGTAAGGTTCATTCTTATGGGGTTAACCTCAAGGGGCAGGTGATGCATTCCCTTTTCAGTGGAAATACCACAGCCTGAGGCAGCCATGTGTGAGAACCTGGAAACTGAAAGTGAAACAGGCTGGAGGCATTTCTAGGGCTTCAGCAGAGCTATAAGCAGGAGGGGGCAAGATTGGCCTGGAGCCTGAGAGCAGTAACTGGAAAGATTTGAACAAAACGGGGCTGTACGCCAAGGAAACTTGTGAGGAAAGGGAAAATGATCTCTCCACACACCCTCCCCACCAACTTTGCAGTTCATAGTGCAGGCTCTATCCTCCAGTGTTTTAACCACAGGAGAGTCAGAGAACAAGCAACCTTCCATGCCTAGGGAAGCTACCTACCCCAAGAGAAAAGCCAAAACACCCTCCATAAGACCGCCCAAGGAGGTAAGGACATATGATGATTGACTGATAAAACCAAACCAACCAAACGCATTGCCGTCAAGTCAGATCCGACTCATAGCAGCCCCTCCTTGGGTTTGAGGCGGTATCACTATGGAAGTAGATTGCCCTACCTTCCTTCTAAGGACTGACTGGTGGGTTTGAGGGAAATAAAAGATGCATTTATAACAAGTGTCGACCTGTGGATCTCCATCCATATTCCAAAGTGAATGGGAATGAGTACAAGCAAACATGCACCATACCTCATGGAATGTTGGTAGACAGAAGAAAGGCTAGGTTTTAAGGATCTGACATACACTCCTTAGTATGAGAAAATGGATGGGGGGGATGAGCAGACTGGGTTTTGAAGATAGTTTGGTGTTAATGTTCTCTTCAATCTGACAACTTCTCTCTCTTCTCCACTACCATCACCAAAGTTCAACCTCCCATCATCTTTTTTTTTTTTTTTTAAGTAGTATCTTGTTTTTTCAGTGAAAATTTACATAGCAAATTTAGGTTTCCATTTGACTCTCCACACAAATTGTTCACTGACATTAGTTGCTATGTTTTTCACACTGTCTCAACATTCTCTTTCATTGTGCTCTGGTTATTCAATTTCCAGTATGCTAGCTTCCCTGCCCCCTTATCTATTCATCTTTGCTTTAGAGTAGCTGTTGGCCTTTTAGTCTCATATTGGTGTGTGTTTGTTTTTTAAATTCCCATCATCTCTTTCCTTGGACTATGGTGTTAACCTTCTAGGATATCTTATTACCTCCACTCTGAATCTTTTTTTGCCACCTCCTTTTAATTCATATCCAAGGCTCAACTAGTAACGTGATAAAAATAAAAACTGGAACACACCATTCTCATGCTTAAAACACTCCAATGCCATCCCAGCACTCTTAGGATCGAGACTAAAGTCCTATAAAAGGCCCTGCCTTACCTTGGTTTTCTCACTCTTTTCTGCTTTCTGTCTCTCCTCCGGCTAGGCTGGCTTTCTCCTATTTTTCCTTGAATGTACAGGCTCTCTCCTGCCACACAGTTTTTTTTTTTTTTTATTGTGATTTGGGTGAAAGTTTACAGCGCAAATTCATTTTTCCATACAGCAGTTCATACATTTTGTTTCGTGACATTGACTGTAATTCTCCACAGTGTAACAGCTCTCTTTCTACTTCCTCCCCGTAGTTACCTCTTCCCTGGGTCCTTCTTTCCTATGCATTCCTGTCCCCTGAGCTATCTCCCTGTGCAAATACTGCCCTTCTGTTCTATGACTGATCATTGTAAAGAGTGTATATACCTAATGTAAAAGTTCACCCTATGTGCCTGTCTGTTGTTTGGCTGGAAGCCATGGGAGTAAGTTCAATTCCAAACCTGAATGGTAACTAGAGGCCACAGCATCAGGGACCTCACCAGGCTCTATCAGACCAATAAACCTGGTCTTTTTTTTCTTTTTTTTAAATTATGATTTTGAGTTTTGTTCCACATTGTTCTCCCACTCTATCCAAGATTTCCTACACTGATCACTTTCTGTATGATTGACAGTCCTGCCACACAGTTTTTGCGCACTGATGTCAATCACCCTTTAATGAGCACTTAATTTCAAATATGTGTATTTGTGATTGTTTGGTCCATGATTGTTTAATTAGATTGATTAATGGATTGATCAGTCTTCCACAGTGAATGGTAAGCTCTCTGAAGACAGAGACTTAGCTAGTTTTGCTCCTTGTTAAAGGCCCAGTGCTGAACAGAGTGCCTGGTGCATAGCAGATACTTAATAAATATTTGCTAATTAAGTCAAGGAAAAAAGTTTTAGAGCCATTTCTTCATATCATAATGTTTCATGGCTGGAAAGATCTTAGAAGTCATTCAAGTCAGATGAGGAGCTATGGGTTTGAAAGAGCAGTGATTTGGCAGAGAACACATGGCTTGGCCATTGAAAGAGATGGGATTTGGACCTGGATATAACCTTCCTCTCCTCTATGTTGTTCTGATTCAGCCATTTGATAGTGATGATGGTAGTGGTAGTGGTGGTGGTAGTTTAGAGGGAGGTGATAATAAAGCCAGTTTCTAGATCACAGCTGAGGGAACGGTGTCCAGAAAAATCTCTTGTCATGTGTAAAGCTTGCCTGCTTCAGCATCCTTCTTCCTTAGAAATAACCATGGTTGGCTCCCAGACATCATCGCTGTAATTTGTTCGTTAGGTTCACATTCACCAGTAAGCTCCAAAAGGGAATTGTCCTATCTACCACTGTACTGTCTGGCCCATAATAACTGCTCAATAAATATTTGTTGAATGAATAAACGAATGAGACTCACTGGTCTGGAAAAAGTTCTAGGTGGCAGGGACAAAAATCACAGCACCAAAGCACTAGAGCTGTCTATTCTAGCATTTATTTGTCAGACCTATTTGGTCTGTCTCTTTGGAAGGTCTATTATTTTATAATAAAATTGTACAATAGAAACAGATAGGGTCTAACGCTTGCTGACTATTTGAATTTAGGTAAGTTGTGTGCCGTTGAGTCAGACCTGACTCATAGCGACCCCTCCTTGGGTTTCTGAGGAGGTATCACTACGGAAGTAGATTGCCCCATCTTCCTTCTGAGGGTGGCTGGTGGGTTTGAACCACCAGCCTTCTGGTTAGCAGTCAAATGCCTTAGGCACTGCTACCAGAGCTCCCTAATGGTATTGGTGGTTTGATTCCTGGCCAATGAACCTCATGTGCAGCCGCCACCCATCTGTCATTGGAGGCTTGCTTGCGGTTATAATGCTGAACAGGTTTCAGCAGAGCTTCCAGGTTAAGATGAATTAAGAAGAAAGGCCTGACAATCTATTTCAGAAAATCACCCAATGAAACCCTATGTATCACAACAGTCAGACTGGCAACCGATCATGGGAATGGTGCAGGACCAGGAAGCATTTTGTTCTGATGTGCCTGGGGTCACCATGAGTCAGAGGCCAACTTGATGGCAGCTAACAACAACAAATTTACCTAATCTGTCTGAGCTATCAGAGCCCTTTGGTTAAATCTGCCACTCATCTGTCAGTTTGTGTATAATGTGGCAGCTCCCGTGTTGCTGTGACGCTGGAGGCTATGCCACCAGTATTTCAAATACCAGCAGGGTCACCCATGGTGGACACATTTCAGCGAGCTTCCAGACTAAAACTGGGAAGAAGGAAGGGGTCATCCACTTCTGAAAAAGTTGGCCACTGAAAACCTTATAAATAGCTGAGAAACACTGTCTGATATATTACTGGAAAACTTTATGAAGAGCTATGAAACATTGTCTGATATAGAGCTGCAAGATGAGGCCCTCAGGTAGATAAGGACTCAAAATACGACTGAGGAAGAGCTGCATTCTCAAAGTAGAATCTACCTTAATGATGAATGGAGTAAAGCTGTTGAGATCTTCATTTGCTGATGGGGCACCATTCAAAATGGGAAGAAATAGCTGCATTTAACCCATCTGTTAAATGGATATAATTCTTTGACTTAAGATAATTCTTCAATGAATTCAACCTAATTATAGAGTACCAGCACTGTGCAAGGTACAAAAATGGAAAATTGCGATTGAAGAGCAAGAACTAAATGCCGATGCTCTTCCCTGTGTTGAAATAAGAATCAGAACCTTAAAGCCATTAAAAAACTTTAAAGACACTAGGCCCAAGCCTCTCATTTTAAAGACAAAGTTAAAGAAAAAAAAAAAGGAAAAAGAAAAAACTGTGAACAGGCTTAGCCAAGACCACAAATTAATTTACCTGGGTGAGAACCCTTTTGACTCCTAGTTTTGACTCCTCTTTCCACCACCTCTTTCACTATTTATGAGTTTATGGTTCCTCTTGCCTTCTGCGGGAGCTCTGGTAGCGTAGTGGCTAAGGCACTTGACTGTTAACCAGAAGGCTGGTGGTTCAAACCTACCAGCCACTCCTCGGAAGCAAGATGGGGCAAACTACTTCCGTAGTGATACTGCCTCGGAAACCCAAGGAGGGGTCGCTATGAGTCGGATCTGACTTGACGGCACGTAACAACAACAACAACAACTTGCCTTCTGCAATTGAGGTGTATCTGAAAAATGAATAAAGGGTATTCGAGTTTTGAAGCAGCCTGAAAACGGATTGTCCTGGTGGTCACAGGACAGGGTCCCCGGAAATTGAGGGAAGCAGCACATAAATTGGCCTGCCTGAGTTGAGGGTAAGGAGGGCTGGGGGTTGGGGGTGAGAAGGGAGCGCTCTTAGCTACGCCGGGTGGGGAGCCTTTCTCACAGCTCGAAGCCAGCTCACCGCAGCTCACACTCTGGAATGGAAATTTGGAGCTCAAAGGCCCTGAGGCAGCCTACTGTGTAGGTGGCTCAGCCCTTTCTTTTTATTTCCCTCCTAGGCCTTACCTGCCTAAACAAACAACCAGAACCTCCCACCCCTTTTACCCCGCCCTCAGGGCAGGAAACAAGCAGTGACAGCTACCAGCCTGCTGCCTCCCTTTTGGACCCCAGGGCGGCCAGGCTAGCAACTCAGCGCCGCCACGCTCCCATTGGCTGGGCCGGGGGTTAACGGCGGTGAGCTCCTCCAATCGGAGGCCCGGGCCGGCCGGGCGCGCCGGGAGTTCTCGCGCCGCCGGGAGGCCGTTGGGGAGCGAGGTTTTACATGCCTGTGGTATTTGCTCAGAGGGGCATGACCACTTTGGGCAAGTCTTTAAATGTGAGTCAGCTTTCGGCCGATCCCTGGGAAAAATTCCTTCGGTGTTGTCAGGCTGGGCTTGCTAGCTGCAGCTTTTTTTTTTTTTTTTTTATTCAAAAGGGATAATCCCAGTGAATGGGAAAAGGCATTCGGACCCAGGCTCAGGCTCCCCTGAGAAGAGGCCACGGGCAGTGCTCGGAGGGCTAGGCCACCTCAGCTCTGGACGGACTGAGGTGGGACAAATCCCAGTGGTGCTGTCCCCAGGAGCTGGTTTTCAGGAGGGTCGGGCATCAGGCTTGTCCCCTGCTCCTTGTACCCCCTGTCTTTCATCAGAGCACAAAAGTGCTGGAGGGCGCATAGAATGGAGTATGAATGGCGCCCCCTAGGGTTGTGCAGCATATCTCGCCTAATATGGGAAATGCCTAGTTCCCTATTTCCCTTACTGCTCTTAAACCAAAAACCAAACCCGTGGGCTTTAAGTCAATTTGGACACATAACCACCCTACAAGACAGAGTAGAATTACCCCATAGTTTCCAAGGCTGTAAATCTTCGTGGAAGTATACTGCCACATCTTTCTCCCAGGGAGCGTTTGGTGGGTTCTAACCGCCTACATTTGGTTGTTGTTGTTGTTAGCTTAACTACTGTGCCACCTGGGCTCCTTTTTCTGCCTGTAGTTGCCTCTGTCTCATTGTGGTTCTACTCTTGGCATTTAGTAGCTTTGTGATTTTAGGTAATCCCTTCACCTCGCCAAGCCTCAGTTACCTCATTGGCAAAGTGAAGGGCAGACCTTAGAGGAAGTTAACTGGTCTGGGAGTGTTCTAGCTTGCTCTCTCTAACTTACTTGTTTTGGGCCTCAGTTTCCACATCTGTAAGATGAGGGAGATGGTCTCAAAGAGTCCTTAACAGGCCTTCCAGTTCAGTGAATGTAGTTACACCAGGCCATCCCTGTAACCCCTGCCTGGAGCTTGTGCCTTTGAGTAAACCAAGCCTTGTGACTTGCCAACTCATCCCAGTACAACTTGATAAATGCCCAGCTTTGACTCCCTACATATCATCTCAGAGACTCCCAGCAGACAGCATTGGGAGCATTGAAGAGGAAAAAAGACCAAAAAAGGCTGGGGGCTGAGGAAAATGAGCAGGGACTGGAGGGATTTATGTGCAATTTGATTTTAAATGAACATCTTGTGCAAAAGAAGAGGCAATTTGGAACCTGTTACTGGTGAGTTAATAGCTTAGGCACTCTTGGTAATAGGGATGCAATACTGTGAAGACCAAATTAGCTCATGTGGCAGCAAATTACAGGAAGGGTTGACCAGAGAGAGGCTGTAGAATCTTTGCCTGGGAATCTTTTAAGGATATGGTAAGCGCCCCACTGCCTCCTTGAAACCCAGGCTGAGTAGAAATGTTAGGACCTTGAGAGCAACCAGAACATAGTATGTATGTGAAAATCATTGCTTTACAAAAAGGGCATTGTGTGTTGTTGCTAAATCAGGGATGTGACCTTGGGCAAGTCATTTACCTGCACTCAGTCTCCTTTTCATCTGCTGCAAAATGAGGGATTAGGCTAATTGACCTCTGAAAGTCCCTTCCAGCTCTTATGGGCCATGATTAAATGGAGTAATGTGCAAGTAATTGCTTTGAAAACCACAGAGCACAGGGGTATTTTAGTTGTTATTTTTATATAGATTAAGGCAATATGAGAGTTCACTAAGGTCTGTGATTGGTTACAAATGAGTCCATCCATCTGAGACTGCAACAGAGCATTTGTTTGGCAAGGAGGTTTTCACTGTACCTATGAATCAGTATTATTTATTCTTTTCCTACTGTCAGTTCTTACCCTGACTTCGCAGCCTGAACTGGTGGCCGCTGTTCACGCTCTGCCTTGGTTTCTCCATCACAACTTGCCTTTTCCAACCTCTTGTGATTCAGATAAATTGTGTGGTGCTGTTGCCAAGTTTGGATTCCTGAAGCAGGACTGCAAGTCTGGAGGAAGAGAAACTAGAACCAGACTGGTTTGCCACCATTAATTTTGACGTTGCCCCTTTTCCCTACTCTGTGATCTTCCCATTCCTTTGGGGGTTCCAAGCTTTATGGGAGATGGGGGAGGAGGAATGGGTTGAAGACAGAAAAAAGAAGGAGCCAATCATAAAAACAAGGAAAAGGCAAAAATGTTTTTTTGTTGTTGTTTGTTTGAAATTTATTTCTACCAATTCAGAAATAGGAAAGGATATGTAAGCCATGATAAGTAGAATCAGATGATCATTACATGCTATATTAAAAAAAAAAGAATTCCTAAGTGCTGTAGGAGCCGGAAAGTTTGATTTTTCTTGGGCAGGTCAGGGAAGTCTTAAGAACAGGTGACATCTGGGATAATTCTTATGGATGGAGAAGAATTTGTCCTGCATTGATTTCCAGGCTCAGCCTAGGGCATAAGCAAGGCACAGAGAGGCGAGTGTGCGAGTAGGGCCCAGGTCTCCTAGAAAAGGTTAGTCATCAGCTGTGTCGGGAGTACAGAGCACTTGGATGAGGGTGGCAGAACTGAAGCTGGGAGGCAAGCTTATGCATGGTCTTATCTTTCATATTAAGAATTGGCACTTTACTTTGTAGGAAATGGAGACCAATAATTGAAGATCTCTCTGATCGATGATGAAGAACATTGTTTTTCAAACTTCTGGTTATGCACTGAAATTCAGGTCACAACCAATGTTTTAAAAATGGAATGAATGAGTATAGAATGGAATAGAAAATGTCAGAGGACACGCGTGCAGTAAGGGTAAGTATTGTTTCATGAAATATATGCATGTGTGTGTGTGTTCTAGAACATGGTATAAAATGTACTTATTACTTATTACTGTGGGTCATGGCCAAAAGAGTATGAAATCCCCTGAATTTGTAGACCTTTGCATCTGGAAGGGTAGGTTGGAGGGGATAAGGACAGGAAGTTCTTGCAAACAGGACAGGTGACCTGCATTCCCTCCCACTTCAAGTTCCTGAGGAGGAAATTGCCTAACTTTTAAAGAGAGTTAACTGATCTCTTCTAAAGCCACCTCCGCAGAGGAAAGGTGATTGTATTTGCCCTGCAGAGTAAAGGAAGAGACTATTGAAGTATTTGGTATCCTGCTGTCAAGGCACTTTGCCTAACATTCACATATTCTGAGCCAATAGTTGAAACTAGGTTCTTTGCAATCTCTGCCACAGACCCACACAGCCCTGGGACAAATTATGATCCATGACTTTAAAAACAAAGTATTTTTTCATTCTTCCAGTGAAACATTATGCAATTACTATAGCTAGCATTTTGGGACAGTACACCCAATAACTTTGATCCAGTTCAGTAAAATGGGAGAATTTCAGGGCCTGAAAGGTCATCATCATCTCAACCTGCCATACATCCCCCACGTATGACCTTATATTTAAAGAACTTAAGAAGGTATTTCATAACTTCTCATGGTCAGTGACCCCAGTGTCTTGCCAGAACTGAGTGTAGGGAAGCCTTTTGGGGATAATATAGTTTCCCCCTGATGTAGTCAGAACACTTTTCCTCTTCAGCTGGCCTCAGAAAAACTGGGGAGCAGCTGTTTACCATCTGCCTAGAACATACTCATTACTTTAAGACTTTTTCTAAGAGTCTGTGTTTGCCTTTGCTCAGGCAGCCTTACATGCAAGAGGGGCCCATTTACTTTTCAGACTCAAGCCATGTGGAGCATGTTGCTCCCCTGCTGTGATACAACATGGTCCAATCTGTTTCTTTTTAAGGTGACCAATGCTGTGCATGTATGATTACATACTGTGCTTATCCATGTGCTCCTCTCCTGTCCCTACACAAACTAAACTCTACTTAGGCAGTGCTGATACCAGTTTGGTTTACATCATTCCAGAAACACAACCTCTTAGTTATACCTCAGGACAAACATACCCACATATCTCTTAGGACTCTATAATTTGTATATCCTTTCTACCTGAGCCAGATTTTTTCCAATTCCCTTGCTCCTACTGGTAGCAAGAGCAACCTACCATGGTCTGAACACAACTATATACCAATTTCTGTACTAGGCACTTCTATATTCAATAAAATTCTGTGGTATTATTCTCTTTCTTTTATAGACAACAGAGGCTTAGCTGTTGTTCAGAGTTTCAAATCTAGTTAATTATCGAGTTTTACAGCCAAGTTTCTCTAGACTGTAATCCCATGCTTTGGCTCCTTAGACACACTACTTCCCAGGAGTCCTTTCAGTAGCCTCCTTCCACAAGAGCTAGGAGTACCTTCTCTTTCCCCATTTTGTCTTAGAAAAATAATGAAAAGTCACTTACCTCTTTAGAGAGAATGTCCAAATAGAATTTAGTTTTGCATTGGGACTCATAGAGGAAGAGTTTCCAAAAATTGTTATGTCCAGACTCCTGCCTCTTGACAGAATTCCCTGACTGTGAGAGAAAGGGTTGTTCCTCTATCTATAAGATAGAGGAAGAGAGGGAAAAAAAAGTGGCCCAAATCACACAGTTCCAGATCTAAAGAAGCTTGAACTATGCACCAACTGTGTGCAGCACTGTACCCATCCGACACCCTTTTCTTCATTACTTACTCATTCCTTATTCATAGTTTTGCCTTCCATGCTCACCTTCCTTTAGGCATCCACTATTGTGTCAGAAGCACCAATCATTCCACAATTATTGGAGTGGATCTTTATCAACCATCTTTGCTGTGAGTAACACTACTCTTGAAGTGATTATCCAAGGGCTGGACAGTAACCACTCTATGGCCATAAATAAGATCAGGGCTGACCAGGTGCATAGTGAACTATTATTACATGGGAGAAATGTACACATCTACAGCTGCAAAACTGGAAAACCATACTTTCAACCAACATGGTTCCTGCCTGACATAACAGTGTTTTCTCCCCCTTTTCTCTTTGCTTGCAATAAAGGATCATAGAATTTCCTGAGGTGGAAAGGCTCTAGAGAGTTACCTGATCCAACTTCTTGCATCTGATGGTGGAATCTATAGTACAGCTTCTCTTACATTGTTTATCCACTTTCTCCTTGAACACTTCCAGTTATGACCTAACTTGCTATTTTTCACAGACTATGCACTCCATTTTTGGAAAGCTTTTTTTGTTAGGCAGTTCATATAATTCTATATTAAGCTTGATCTAATTTCCCAGTACTTTCACCCATGAATCCCATTTCTACTTCATGGGGTAACATACTTAAAGGCCAATATGATGTTGTTCTTAGTCTTCTCTTCCCTAGACTGCATACATTCAGTTTGTGCCAGTTTTGCCATTGTGTTGGTACTCTTAGTAATGTCAATCTTACTTGTAGGGCATACATGAATAAATGAATGAATAATGAGCTTTTACTATGTGCCAACACCCTTGAAATGCATTTGTTCATTCAATTCTCTTGTCTAGCCCGTGAGATAAGAACACTTCCCATTTTACAGAGAAGGAAACTGAAGCTCACAAATTTAGGGGTTCAGGACAAGGATATACAGTTAGACATAACTGGCATGTTAACTTTTTACCAAATGCATGTGCATTATTTTTGCTTTAATATATGAGTTTCACCACAGTGAGAATGCACAAGACGTTTAAGATACAGGTCTTGTCATCCTTAACTAAATATGAACATTGAAAAGAGACAATCTGTTTCTCTGCCCTATTAAGTCTTATTTGCTAGAGCTCTTTCCTCCCTCTATTTCTTCCCCACCTGATTCTGGTTATAGATTATAACAAGATACTGGGCAGCCTTTCCATTTTTGCAGATAGGGAAACAGAGCAGATAGGTCAATGGTTTCTGTTCATATTGACTCAGAGAAGTAGTGTAGAAATCAGAATTGTATCTCCAAATCTCAAAGACAATTGCTAATTTCACATGTGTTAGCTTAGAATGGAAAATATGGGAGACAGTTGTCACTTTTCCATAATATTTTTGGAATACAGGAGCCCTCTTGTGGCCAAAATAGTAGCCAGAAGGTGTCCTTAGAAAAGTCAGGCAATGATTCTGAGACTTTTTTTTTTTTTTTTTTTTGCCAATACATTGGCTTCATTTTGGGGACACTTCTTTTCCATTTACTTTCTTTCTTCCTGTTTTCATAGAGGGTCACTTGCTTTTTGCACATCCTCCTTTCTCCCTCCCTGCCGAGTTCCTCTCTGCACCTTCCTCTCCAACCCCAGTTGTCACCCCCTTGTACCCCTGGAATTTGTTCTCCCTGTAGTTCTTAGCCTCAAAGGGCCCTTTCTGAAATCTGGCCAGTTCCCCTGTGGCAGGTGCTGAGCAACAGCTGCTGCCTCTGCTGCTGCTTCAGTAGTATGGAATTCATATCCCTTGTGGGTGTTTAGAGCCTGCAGATGGATTAACTAATGATGCCTGCTCATCAACAAGCATTTGAAGCATCCTGCTAAGCATGGGGAGGGATGCTGATAACACCCAGAAACAGGCTTTCTTAGAAAAGCAGAGGAGCCTCCTCTCCCTTAGGGACAAGGAGCTGATCACACATCACCTGGTCCCTGGAGTTGGCCAGCTATCCAGGACCATCCTAAGTTCTGTGTACAGCTCTCAATTGTGCACAAGTCTGCTTTCCTCATTATAGTTTGCTTGGAGTGGTCTGTTTTCTATAAGCCCATGCCACAGAACAGACAGACTAAGGAAAAAAAAAAAACCAGACAGTACCAAAACAGAAAAATAAAAACCCTCACTGCCGTTGAGTCGAATCCGACTCATAGTGACCCCTCCTTGGGTTTCCAAGGCAGTATCTATGGAAGTAGATTGCCCAATCTTCCTTCTGAGAAGTAGCTGGTGGGTTTGAGCTGCCAGCCTTCTGCTTAACAGTCAAATGCCTTAGGCACTATGCCACCAGAGCTCCTAGCAAATAAAGACCCACAAAATAGTTATTCCACATATGGACAATTGAGAGTTGACCAATCATCCAGAGGCAAAAGCTATACTGGTGACTAGTGGACTAATGAATCAAATAAGGGAAAAATAAAACTAAGGTAGGATAGGGATGAAATTTGGGCTAAGATTGTAGGCACAGTCATCCTGGCCTTTAGTGTAATGAAGTAATGAGGGAGCATAACACTTAGAAAGCACTATGGACTCTTGAGAAAAAGATTTCTTTAAATGAGCTGATGATTTTATTATACTCTCTATTTAACAATTAGTGGTTTAATCACTGGGCAGTCATATGAGATAGGCCAATATATTACCCTCATTTCCAGAAAAAATGAGAAAAACCTTCCACTGGACTCCTGGTATGTTTCAAGAGGGTGATCAACATCAAAATTTAAGAGTACAGTGCTCCTGGGCTTGTTAGAAGGTATAGCCAGAGGGACAGCTCTGGGAGAGCCAGACCAGAAAAACCAAACCCCCTGTCATCAGGTTGATTCCCACTCATAGAGACATTTGGAAAGCTAGAGAAGAAATGGCTAGCAAAGATGGAGAGTGTTACAGAGGACTTTCCACTAGTTAATACAGTCCAGCTCAATGAAAGGAATTTGTAGTAGATACAAATGCAACTGGGTTTCTATCTCTGCTGCCTCCCCAGCAAGAGGGAGTGGTCTTTGTATGGAGCAAGAAGAATTTGGTTCCTAATTCTGATGATTAGGGTATTGAAAAGTATCACTATGGAGGCTGCTGAATTCTCTTTTGTCTAGATTTTAAGGAAGTATAGGTAAGTGTTTTTTTGAAGCCTATAGATGTATATGGGGGAAGCTCTACCTCAAGGATAGATGAGCTTTCCAGACCTGTCATTTCAGAATCTCCTTAACCCACTGCCATCGAGTTGATTCTAACTAATAGCAACCCTTTAGGTCAGAGTAGAATTGCCCCATAGGGTTTCCAAAGCTGCAAATCTTTACAATAGCAGACTGCCTCATCTTTCTCCTGTGGAGTGGCTGGTGGGTTCAAACCACTGACCTTTTGGTTAGCAGCTGAATGTTTTAACTACTACACCACCAGAGCTCCTTGAATTTCTTCAGACTTCTTCTTTTCCAGCATTTTATGAATTTTTAAAGTATGTCATCTCTAGGGATTTGGAGTGAAAGGGTGATGCTGGAGTGTGTGAAATCTGTCATCTTAATCCAGTTTATCTCAAGATGCTACCCTCTTGCCCTTTATCACCTCCCTCCAAACCACAGATAGATGCTCTCTTTCTTCATACTTTCTGACATAACTTACAGGATCCACCATAACTTTGTCATTCCACTAAGAACTCTTACATAAGGCCTGTGCATGGTTTATATAATTTTTCTCTTGGTTCAGTGTGTGTGTACTTACCATAGTGCACTTTTTAATAGAGCTGTCTGCACTGATGTGGTCAGTTCTCTGTTCTTACACTAAGCTTTTGGGCAAAGAGCTTGGACCATGTCTACTAAATATGCTTTGTTTTGCAGCTTATTCCAAAGACAGGTACTAAATAAATTAATTTTTATAGTGATCCTGATAACATAATGAAAAGTGCATTAGATTGGAAAATGTTGTTGTTGTTGTTGTTATGTGCCATCGAGTCAGCCCGACTCATAGTGACCCCTCCTTGGGTTTCCGAGGCAGTATCACTATGGAAGTAGATTGCCCTGTCTTCCTTCCGAGGAGTGGCTGGTGGGTTTGAACCGCCAGCCTTCTGGTTAGCAGTCACATGCCTTAGGCTCTACGCTACCAGAGCTCCTGATTGGAAAATAGATGCCACTAATTAGCTATGCGACCTTGAATAGCTCTTGGATTCTCCTTGCCTCAATTTTTAAGTTTATGCATGAGAAGATTTGGATGAAATAATCTCATAGTATTCTTCCAGCTCTGAAAATTTTTTATTTTCTTAATAATGCCCTCCTCCTAATAGACTGTAAGCTCCTTCAGGGGCAGGGAAGAACCTTTGTAGCATTTATCCTGGCCCTTGAAGTCAAGGGTGGGAGGGTGGGAAGTGGGGAGGACTCAAGTATCTATGGATGGATAAATCATATGCAACCACTTTAGGAAAGTGTTCAGGTGAAACTAAATGGTAATTGGGGAGGAAGAAGCACTGTAAAGAGACAGGGTTTCTTTTCAACTAGGGCTTCAAACTGGTTCATTCTGGTTTGACCCCCTGCTGAGATTTTGCATGTCCACCACAGATATATACTGATCAAAATCTACAGTTTAAAAAGATGTATACGGAAGAATCACCTGGGGATTTATTAAAATGCAGATTTTGGTTCAGTATATCTGGGTGGAAATGCAAATTTCCAATAAGAGATCGAACTGGAATGTCATGGTCTGAAGCTCTGCTTCCAACACCACCTCTTGTTTACATGCCTACTGTGTGCTCTCTGTTTCTAAGGAACTGCTGGAAGTGACCTTGGACTAGATGTGGAAGAGTGCAGACAGCTGCACAATCTAATGCCCCTCACTCTGGTAGGAGTTAGGAGAAACCTTCTTTCTCACGACAAGATGGGATTTATGCTTTTCTATGAAAATTTTCATGTAAATGGAAAGAAAACGCTAAAAAGTTTGGGCATGGAGCCGAGGCTTTTGTGAAGGGTAAGATTCCTCAGCTGTCATAAATAACAGTGGAAGGGGAAACAGGTGGTGAATCCCTGTTTCCCTTACACAAATATTTTGAATGAATCATAAACCCCCTCTGTTCTTCCAAACCAGTAAGATATCACAGTGTTTTAGTGCTTGGAATGCCAGAAACTATTTATTTATTTTTTTTTAGAAACCAAGTGGGAGCATCACTCTGCTAGTGATTGCTGGTGTTTTGGTACATAGACTGGTTCTAGGAGCATGACATGGGTCCTAGTTCCCTTACTCAGATAGCTGATAGAGAGACTGGCCCGATTTCCTGCGCTCGATTGACTTAGAAGCTGTCAATGGAAACGTATCTTATTTTATTTCTGATAACCAAGCCTCAGCATAAAGAAGTTATGTTTGCCAGGCAGGCAGGGTGGGAAGTCTTGGCAGCAGCTCTGGGCGAAACCAGGAAGAACATGATGAGGCAATTGAAAGACAGCGTCACTGGTTTCTGATGAGGGGGCGCATGTCGGAGGAGCAGGACCTTTCAGGGGAAGCAGGGCCTGGACTGGGGAAAATAGATACAGAGAGGGGACCTGTGTCCCCATCAAAGAAAGGAAATGCTCTGAGAAGTAGTAAGAGAGAGGAGACAGATTATTATTATCTGTGAGTCTAAGACTCAAGGAATTGAAACTAGTAGAGATAAAGATAGATGGTAAAAAAAGCTCATTATGGGAGCATGGGGACAGTTCTGCTCACAGTGGGACAGAGGAGAGAGAGAATTGCAAAGTGCTTCAAAGGTCTCTTAGGCCAGTCCCCTTGTTGTACAGGTGAATAAACCAGGGCTTATACCAGAAGTAACTGAGAAGGTAAGACTTTTTCTAGCACAGGACATTTCTAGTATATCGGTATGATTTATGATTTCCCACATGTAGGGTGCATTCTGCTGGGAGACAATAAACAAACAAGGAAGTAGATAACCTATTGTTAGGTAGTGATAAGAGTTATGAAGTAAAACAAATCAGGGCAAGAGATAGTGACTGAATGGAGTAGGGGAGACTAACATGTGAATTCAATGGGCAGGGGGGAAACAAGGGGTTTGGAGTCAAACAGACCTGAGTCAGAACACCAGTGACCCAATTACTATGACTTTGGAGGATACTAATTTCTACCTCTGAGGGCACTTGAGACAAAAAGAGGAGAAAATATACATTAAAGCCCCCAGCATAAGAGTTGACAGTGTCTAATAAGTACACATGAACAGTCATATCCCTTCCATTATGATTATATTTGACTAATAGAGTCTAGACCACTATGAGAGTGAATGAAAAAAAAAATTAATTGTTATATGCCAGGCACACTCTTGTTATATAATAGACACTCAATTGATTATTAAGATCATATTGGTCTAATGAATAATTGTTTGAAAAAATACTAATAGTCATGCTAATAAATAAATAACAACAGTAGTGGTAACAGCAATGGTGATAATAAACAGTTGACTTGACTGCTCCAGACAAAGTAGATGAAATGAGGGAAGGAGAAAGGAAAACGTCTTTTGGGACATGACCCTTTAGGTGGCTTTGGTTTGAGATGGCAAATAATCTGAGGAATAGGAAGTCTATACAGTCATTCTGCCATTCATTCCTTGAACAAACATTTTTTAGGGTCTATTATATACTAGTTGGCAAAGAATATTGAATGTGCCATGGACTGCCAGAAGAATGAATAAATCTGTCTTGTAAGAAGTATAGCCAGAATGCTCCTTAGAAGTGAGACTTCATCTCACATGCTTTGGTCATGTCAGAAGGGAACAGCCCCTGCAGAAGGACATCATACTTGGAAAAGTAGAGGGGCAGTGAAAAAGAGGAAGACCGTCAATGAGACGGATTGTGGTTGCAACAATGGGCTCAAACATAGCAACAATTATGAGGATGATGCAGGTCAGTCAGTGTTTCATTCTGTTGTACACAGGGTCGCTATGAGTTGGAACTGAGTCGATGGCACATAACAACAACAACAACATGATAGTTGCTTTTTTAGGAATATGGTGTTGAGCAAAAACAAGGTCCTTTCCCACATGTAGGGTGCATTCTGCTAGGGGACAATAAACAAACAAGAAAGTAGATAACATATTGTTAGGTAGTGATAAGAGTTATGAAGTAAAACAAATCAGGGCAAGAGATAGAGAGTGACTGAATGGAGTGAATTCAATGAGGTAGGGAAAGTGTCAGGAAGAGGGAAGGCATGTGTAAATAGGCCTTAAGGTAGAACAACAAGGTAGATGCCAGTGTCTGGACTGTGATACTGCTCCATGGATGGAGATATATGTGCTATTTTTGCCTGAATTCAGAAAACTTAAGAATTTGATGTGAAGAAGCTCTTCTCTGGAAACTTTCAAAGAGGCCTGGGACAACCCTCTCAGGATATAGGTAACAGTAAAGAAGTAGACTGGAGAGATCATTGCATTTTAGAACCTTTCAAGAGATGGATACTATCCCTGAAGACAATCCTTGACTTGGTATGAGAGTCTGAGAAATGACACCTTAACCAGAACACAGAGCTATGTGGCTCTGTGTGAGTCCAGGACTCTCTATCGCTTGTCAGATGCCCACAACGTATGTGGTGGAGGGAATGTAAACCCAGTATCAGCCTCAGAGGACTGGGAAACTTCTCCCCCAACTCCACACTTTTCCTCACTCACCTATTTGAAGTCATTTGCTATGAATTTTTCCTATTGCTTTGGAAGATACGTGTCTTTCTTAACAGTATTGTTTCTGAAAGTACACTTGTGAGGACAGGGACCATGTCTAATTAATAGAATTCCCTTGAGAAACAAAGTACCGAACAGAGAGCTTGTTACACAGTAGGACTAGATGAATGTTTGTTGTCTAATAAGCACGACCATTTTATCACTCACCTGATAAAAACCCAGCCTTTTTATTTACTCTACATTTGGTCTCATTTCAGCGTCCGGGATTATCACAGGTTATGACTTTATGGAATCAGTGAGCAAGCCTTTGTGCTACATGACCTTCTGAACTTTGTCTGTTTTTGCAGCCTGCTCTCTAACACTGATGAATTCTTACAGATTTGGGGGCATAGTGAGAAGAGAACTGCACTTGGCACAATGTTTCTAACATTTACTAAGTTTTCTTATCTCAAAGTGCTGGATTATATTTCTGCATTTTATAGGGCTTTGTCAGTGTCTTCTAATAGATTAAATGGATTTTATGTGCAGTTTATAAACTGTAAAGTGGACATGAAGTGTACAATCATTATAATGTAGACCCTCTTGCACAAACCCACTGCATCCTTCTGATCATTCTAGTTTCTCCTTGCTAAACTTCACCAGCTATTAAGTTTTTACTTTATTTTTTTATGGGCAAGTACTGAATTTGTGCAAAGACTAAATCATATTTTTCACTTTGATTCTGATATCTTAACTTTACTTATCTTCCTAACCCTCCTTCTTGAGAAGTATAGCCAGAATGCTCCTTACAAGCAAGCATGGACATATTACCAGGAGGGACCAGTTTTTGGAGAAGGACATCAGGCTTGGTAAAGTAGAGGTTAAGTGAAAAAGAGGAAGACCCTCAGTGGGATGGATTGACACAGTGGCTGCAACAACAGGCTCAAACTTAGCAACAATTGTGAGGATGATGCAGGACCAGGCGGTGTTTTGTTCTGTTGTGCATAGTGTCTCTGTGAGTCGGAACCCACTCTATGGCACCTAACAACAACAATTAGAGCCCTTTGGGTTGATGGCTTCTGGGAATAGTGTATAATGATCCCCAGCTTCTTTCCAAGGACATAAATATTCAGAGCCCATTTCCTTGTCATTCAAGTAATTTCAACGTAGTAGACACAGAATGAGCTCCTGGTCTGTGTTGTGCGTGTCACTCAGGACCATGGAGGATAAAAAGATGAATAAAGGGTAATCAAGGAGCACTGGTCAAACAAGAGTGATGGATATACTGAGGGTGATATGGTGCAAGATAAAATAGGAGGCATTCTAGAAAAGCAAAGTGCCATGGGAACACAGAGGAGGGAGCAGTTAGAAATGACTACAAGGATTAGGGTTGGTTTCTTACTATCATTACTTTTCCTACTGGACGTTTGACTGGGCATCTCCCATATGCCCAAAATGTAGCCTGCATATCCTCACCAGCAACCTTGTAAATGCTGATGGACTAGGGCAGGAGGGCTTTCTTACCCTACTGGGGGTGGGCTATCTGGGGAAAGTCAACCCCATCCTGAGAATAAGAGACCTTTGAACTAATAACTGGAAGATCAGGTGGAAGGGTGTGGAAGGTTGGAACAGGGCTTAGAAAAATAAAACAAACTTGGCTTGGCAGGGGTTTGTCTTGTACCAGGACCCCTTGGGGTTTTATACTGGGCCTGGCTGTGACACTCTACTTTAGCCCAAGTCCTGGCAGGAGGCTTCGACTCACCAGGCTGAAAGGAGCCTGGACCCTGTCATTGAGACCATCCAGCCTGGCTCTCTCTGTCCTTTGTCAGGGCCCGGGAGGCTCCGTATCATTACTCCAGAGCATTCTGCTTCCCTCCGGCCTCATTACGCAGTACATTAGCTGTGGGAACTAAACCCATTACAAAAAGGAGGGGGTGGAATTGGCACACGGGGAAAGAGGCCTTCTCAGATCAAGCTAACAACTTGTGCCTATTAACTAAAGAAGATCATTAGAAAATTCCCATCTCCTCCTCTCCTCTCCCCCTGCCTTGCCCCCACCCCCAACACTTGCCTTGTCAGATGTGGAGAGAGAGCAGGGCTCACACATGGATCTGCCTGTTTCTTGTACACATACCCAACCTTAAAGGGGCCTTCCTCTGAGTTCCAAGGAAGAGTGAGCTTGGGATAGCAATGAGGAATTGCTTTGATGTTGAATCATTTTAAATGAAAAAGGACTTTCCTTCTCTCTCCCTGATGGTTCTTTTTGACTAGGTGACAGTTACTGAAATAAAGAAAGTCCTACCACATGATTATTTGCTAATATCCAAGAAAAAACAGACAAAGAGGAAGACTTTTATTTCTGCTGTTCAGTAATACAAATGTTAGCACTGGAAATTCATTTTGAGATCAATCAATTTAAACCTATTTTTTGCAGACAGGGACAGAGAGGCCAGAGAGAGTAAATGATGTGTCCCATACCTAACAAGAGCTGCTGATGTCCCTTGCTAGCAAGTCTGGAATTTTATCTTTTACAATAAACGTCCTCCAGTTTGCTCATTTTTTCTTTCACTTTTCATTTAGCCTCTGATTGTTTTACTCCCACCTTTGCTGTTTTCCCTAGCTAGGGGATGGATAACATCCTTAAAGAAACCCAGTAAGGCACCTTTGATATTACACCACAGACAGAGTTTTGAGTATCAGTAGTGGCCTTGCCACTTGCTCTTCTCCTTTCCTTCATCTTAAAAAACAGAAACATGACTGTATATACAAAATATGGTTCGTACTGTGGCCTCAGGGCAAAGGTCTGATTGAGCTTTCTGAATGTCCCTACCTGCCCCGACTGAAATATAAGAGACCTTGCTGTCCCATTCCATACCCTATGGCTTTCTCCCCACATTTCTATTTCTAATGGAAATCTCTCTACCCAGACCTTGACCTGGTGAAATGTGCTTCAAGCCTGTGTACACTTTTTTCCCCCTCCAAATGTTTGGGCTCAGTCTAAAACTGCTCAATTAAAGAAAGGAATATGGAAAGGATAAACCATGATGGCCTCTCTCACAATCTTATCAGGTCACGGGAGAAAATGTATGGGGGGCAGGAATTTCAGAAACTTAACTACCCTAGTTGTGTGGAATGCTGAGAAAAGATACTTTTATCCTTAAACCAGAGCCCTTTCTAAGATGTGTGTGTGTATGTGTGTGTGTGTGTGTGTGTGTGTGTGTTTTACTATACTCTATAAAAAGGTCTGATTAGCATTTCTTTTTCAGTTGCTCCTTCTCCATCCCAGCTGCACCAATTGTGGTCAGTAAAACAGAATTGGTGCAATAGCAATTCAGGAAAGCAGCTGAAAGGGAAAGAGTAAGGAAAAAACAAGGGAGTGAGTTTTTCTTAGAGCTTGAAGAAACCACTCCAATTAAAAAGAGAGAGAGAGGGAGAGAGACAGAAGAGAAGAGATGAGATACTTAGAAAGAGTAGACAAAAAGACTCCAAAGAAATGGGAACACAAATTAAATGAAATAAGGAGAAGAGTTGACTCAAAGTACTTACACTGAGAAATAAATAAAAATAAAAAGGCATATGTAGAAAAACGTAAAAGAAAAATTTAGAAAGAACAATGAATGAGACAGAAAAGGCTAGAGTTTTCAAAAATGAAAAGGTAGAAATTGAAATTTCCTTATTTTCTTTCTATGGCTTTTCTTTTTATTAATGCTTCTTTTAATACTTTTTTTTTCCCAGTAGGAAAATGGAATTTCCTTATTCTTAAGTCATACCTTGTCTAAAGATATGTAATTGCTTATGGTGACTTGGGCAGTGGAGTTAGGGTTGATCTAACCATCCTTGCTTTGAGACTGGATCTGGCTTCTTTTCCTAAGTTTCCGCCTTGATCTTAAGCACATTTCCTTTCTGCTCAGTAGCCTCCTCCTTCTCTGGGCAATAGCTCTTTAACATCAGCATGATGCTGGGACATTTAATGAGGGCATGGTGGATAAGTGCTGCGAGCTCAACAGAGTAAATGCACTGAATAATGTGTTAACAATGTTCATAATGATGATTCTCAGGGTCCTTTAAAAAGTTTGCATGCAAAAGTTTACTGTGACTGCTTTTTTTTTTTTAATAGGCTTATAACCTACCCCTCAAAATTACCTAATTGGGACTGAAATATCTCCAGCTGGCTCTCAGCCCCAACATGATTGTTCTTGGAAAGTCTGACCTCTTTTCGTTTATTTTCATACTTGCAAGAGATGCAAGGGGATGTCTGTTTTATTGGGAAGTGTTAGTACTTCAGTCTTCAGTGGGAACATGGTGCTAAAAGATAAAGTTACTAGCAGTTAGGAAAGGGCTTGGAGTGATGAACAGGACAATCCCACCTCTGCCATTATCATAAGCCAAAGCAAGCTAGTATATTTATGGGGTCTAAGGAGATCCCAGTATATTGCAGCAGTATATTGACAGGGAACTGCCAGAAATTCAAGCTGGATTAAGAAGAGGGTGTGGAACAAAGGATATCATTGCTGATGTCAGATGGATCTTGGCCAAAAGCAAAGAATACCAGAAAGATGTTTACCTATGTTTTATTGACTGTTCAAAGGCATTCAACTATGTGGATCATAACAAATTATGGATAATACTGAACTATCTGGGATAGGAATTCTATAACACTTAATTGTGCTCATGGGGAACTTATACACAGACCACAAGGCAGTCATTCTAACAGAACAAGGAGATATTGAATGGTTTTAAATCAGGAAAGGTGTGCATCAAGAGTGTGTCCTTTCACCATATTTATTCAATCTGTATACTGAGCAAATAATCACAGAGGCTGGACCATATGAAGAAGACCATGGCATTAGGATTGGAGGAAAATTCATTAACCACCTGAGCTATGCAGATGAAACCACCTTGGTAGCTGAAAGTGAAGATGACTTGAAGCACTTACTGATGAAGAACAGGGACTACAGCCTTCAGTATGGATTATACCTCACATAAAGAAAACAAAAAATCCTTACAATTGGACCAAGAAGCAAAATCATGATAAATGGAAAAAAGATGGAAATTGTCAGTGATTTCATTTTACTTGGATCTACAGTCAACACTCATGGAAGCAGCAGTCAAGAAATGAGACAACACTGAGCAAATTTGTTGCAAAAAGACCTCTTTAAAGTGTTAAAGAGCAAAGATGTCACTTTGAAGACTAAGGTGTGCCCGACCCAAGCCATGGTATTTTCAATTGCCTCATATGCATGTGAAAGTTGGACAATGAATAAAATAAAGAAGACTGAAGAATTGATTAATTTAAATTGTGGTGTTGGCAAAGAATACTGAAAATACCATGGACTGCCAAAAGAATAAACAACCCTGTCTTGGAAGAAGTACAGCCAGAGTACTGCTTAGAAATTAGAATGGCCAGACTTTGTTCGTTTCACAGACAGTGATCATGTTGTCAGAAGGGACTAGTCCCTGGAGAAGGATATCATGCTTGTAAAATGAACAGATAGCAAAAATGGGGAAGACTGGTTATAAGATGGATTGACACAGTGGCTGCAATGATGAGTTCAAGCAAAGCAAATATTGTGAGGATGGCGCAGGATGAGGCAATGTTCATTCTGTTATACATAGTGTCTTTATAAGTTGGAGCTGAATTGATGGAAGACCCAGTGGTGCAGTGGTTAAGCACTCAGCGGCTAACTGAAAGGTTGGGAATTCAAATACACCAAGAGGCTCCATAGGAGAAAAGACATGACTATCTGCTTCCATAATGATTACAGCCTAGAAAACCAATGGGGCAGTTTTAATCTGTCACATGGAATCACTTTGTGACATGTGAGCTATATTAGGCCATTCATATGAAAAGTATGGTACATATTAGGTAGATAATACGTGATGATATTATCTATATTAAACAGACTTCAGTCTTATCCTTGCCATCCCCTATCTATGTGGCCTTTAATGGGTCACTTAATTTTCAAGACTCTCAGTTTGCCTGTCCATGATAGAGGCATAGAACTAGACTTCAGTAGTCCATTTTAACTTTACACTTATTTAACCTTTCTTTTTTATGATTTTTCTGTGTTTTAAAAATGTTTGTTTAAAGTTCAACAAGATAAAATAACAAATGCTGGCAAGGATGTGGATAGATTGGGACTCTCCTACACTGCTGGTGGAACTGTAAAATGATCCAACCACTGTGGAAAGTAATATAGCAATTCCTTAAAAAACTGGAATTAGAATTCTGGTAAGATGGTGGAATAGGCAGAAAGACTGCACAGACCCTCTTCAACAAAGAAAAGGGGACCAATTAACACAGATAGAGAAGGTAATCCTGGACCCCTGAGCCTTGAAGGGAAGAATACAGAAGTGGACTAAACTCCAACTAGTGGAAGAATTTGCATGAAAACACCAAAAAAAGGAGACATACAGAGCTGTGGTCTGGCAGCAATCCTGACAGCACAGACAGCTTGGATATTGCCGACTGGTGGTAGGACCTAAGAATTAACCTAAAATTCAGCCCTGCTAGCCAGGGACTGCACAGAGGACTGCTCTGGTGGCTGGGGAATAAAATGGGAAGCAGCAGAGAACAGAGGGTTGAGCTGTGGACTTTTGTCTGTCCGGAGGGTGCAGCCATTGTGAATGTTTACAAGCAGCCCGACTATTTTGGATATTTAAAGTGACAGTGTTCTCCCAGATTCCAGGGACTTAAGAACAGGGTCCACTTGCCAGTAACCCCAAGGACATTCTGGACCTGGATGACTGGAAAGGTGCAACATTCCCTTTGTTACTCTTATACCCCACACCCTCTTGGTGAACAGAAGTGTGGCCATCCCTCACTCACACCCAATTTCTGGGGCAGCAAGAATTCCATCCTGCTTGGACAGAGCGTGGGTGCTCTGCCCTGCCCTGCCCCCATGTTACGTTTTCTTTTTTCTGTTTTTCAGTTTTTTTCTTTTTGTCTGTTTTAAAACTATTATTGTTATTACTTTTGTCTCTTTTTTTACTATTACTCTTTATTCTTCCCCTCCCATGTTCTAGTTTTCAGCTTTTTTTTCTTTTTCATGTTCTTGGTTGCATTTATTTATTTATTTACTTACTTATCTATCTTTCTCATGGGTAACCCCAAAGAAAAATGATAAACCTTCCCATCACAATAAAAAAGAGGACAAGCACAAATATTCAGCAAATACTAAAACAACAGCAACAAAGGCAATGATAACATAATTCATAAACATAATGAACTCAGCATAGAAAATAATATGGAACAAAGAAACCAGGGACACCATTAAAAAACACATAACAAAATGACAACAACCAATTCACACTTGTCAATAATTACATTGAATGT
>NW_006921627.1:7994086-8003721 GCF_000298275.1 Orycteropus afer afer
GAAATGACTCGACGGCACCTAACAACAACAGCAACAAATTATATTTCAATAAAATATATTAAAAAATAATTTTGCTTAATAGAGAGTTGGGTTTTCAGAACTGCCCCAGGATATCCTGTAGAAGCCCTTGTTCCTTAGTCACCTTTGCCTACCTTTTAGCCCATAAATTCATTGATGGTCCTAAATTAGGCAAAGAGCAGAAGGTCAGCGGGATAAAGAAATCGTCCCTGCACTTGGTAAGCCTACAGTGTAATTAAGGACAGAAGATATTAAATGTGCCAGGAAAACTTAAAGTGTAAAGCAATCTCCAGTACATTCAAAGTAATGTGATTATCTAGAATGAGGGTTAAGGGCATGGACTCTGGTGTCAGACCTTGTGATACGTTCAAATTCTAGGTCCATCATTTGTGACAGTATGCCTTTGGGTAAATTTCTTTATCATTGATTGAGTCTTGGTTTCTTCTTCTGTAAAATGGAACTTTAAAAAATGGAATAGTTCTTGTGAGGATGAAATGAGATAATCCATGTAGAGTACTTAATACAGTGCCTGGCATGTAGTAAGCACTGACAGTGTTAGCTATTACTTATCTTCTGTTATCATTATTTTTCCCACTTTTATCACTGTTGTCTTGTGTTATCACAGAGGAGACATGTAAAGGAGAGGACCTCGGAAATGGTTATTACCGAGCATCATGCCCATTTGAAATCTCTTGTGGAGGCTCCAGCATTTATAGAGTTTAAAAGCTTTCCAGGTAGTTCTGATACGTAGCCAGGGTTGGTGTGAGAACAGGACAGTGTTGGGCAAGATTCAGTAAATTTAAATCCCCAGACAAGGAACTAAGATTATTGGCTTCTGGCTATGGCTCTTCCCCTAACTAGCTGCCTGGCCCTGACAATTACTTCACCTTCCTGGATTTCATTTCCTTCATTTGTAAAAAGAGAAGAGTTGAACTTCCCTAAGTTTCTTTCCAGCTGAAATATTAAATTATTTTAAAGGGCTTTTCTGGACTGGCTGAGAATCCATGTTAAGGCATCATTACTCATCCTTCCATTCTAGCTCATCTTTTGGATGCTTTTCTCAAGTTGGCAGGATGTGGATGGAGTGAGCCCTCTGGGTTTTCCCACCACGCCCATGCTAGGCAACTGCATGGATTATATCAGCTCACTCCCCAGTCTGATTTAGTCTGTTCTTGGCACCACGGAAAGAAATCAGGTTGGAATGCATTGTCACTCAGGTGACAGTCCAGAAACTGGCTCATGGGAAGGCTTGAAACTTTGTAATTGTATAACTTGGGGCTCCTCATAATAATAATTGCTAACGTTTCTTGAGAATTTATGACATGTGAATTATACTAAGAGCTTTAAGTGTATTATCTCATTTAATCCTCACAATAGCACGATAATGTTGGCATGATGATTTCCATTTTGTAGCAGTGGATGTGGAATCTGAGGCTTAAAGAGATTAAATAACTTGCCCAAGATTACACAACCTGGTACATGATAGATGCGAGGCCCATTCCTGGGTCTGCTGGGTTCCAGCAGCAAGGCTTTTCTCTGTGGTATCACATTACCTCCTATAAACCACAAATCCTACTCTCTTCTTTTTGCCAATGAGCACATCACACAAAAGGGGTACAGTCTTGAACCCTCATGCATAAGATGTTGCTTTTGTTGTGTTAAGTCTAAAGATGTCTCAGAAGCCATTAACTCCTTCATCTACTCTTAGAAGCCCTCCCAACCTGCCCCCAGCTTACCTTTCCACTCTCATCACCCTCTGACCATATGCATAGACTCTTCACTGTGACCAAGCCACCTGCCACAGAGGCAGCATTGCTGAATGGTTAAAAGTACAACCTATGGTCTGGCATTGCATTGTGTAATACAGTAGTCCCTGGCTTCATGTAGCTACTCAGTACTTAAAATGTGCTAGCCTGAATTGAGATGTGCTGTATGTATAAAGGGAGCTGTGGTGGCATAGTGTCTAAGGCATTTGTCCGCTAACCAGAAGGCTGGCAGTGCAAACCCACCAGCCACTCCTCGGAAGGAAGGTTGGGTGATCTACTTCTGTAGTGATACCGCCTCAGAAACCCAAGGAGACATCACTATGAGTCTGATCCGACTTGACAGTAGTGCGGTTTTTTTTTTTTTTTTTGTATTTGTGTAAAAAACACCCCAGTTTTAAAAAAAAAAAAAAAAATCAAATGTCTCATAATGATTTTTATATTGATTTGTTGTTGTTACATGCTGTCCAGTTGGTTCTGACTCATAGCAACCCCACATACAACAGAATGAAACACTGCCCAGTCCTGCACCATCTTCAACAATCCTTGCTATTCTTGAGCCCATTGTTGCAGCCACTGTGTCAGTCCATCTCATTGAGGATCTTCCTCTTTTTTGCTGACCCTCTACTTTGCCAATCGTGATGTCATTTTCCAAGGCCTGGTCCCTTCTGATAACATGACCAAATATGTGAGATGAAATCTCACCATCTTCACTGCTAAGTAGCATTCTGGCAGTACTTCTTCCAAGACAGATGTTTCTTCCTCTGGCAGTCCATTCAATATTCTTCACCAGCACCATAATTCAAATGCATCAAGTCTTTGGTCTTCCTTATTCACTGTCCAGCTTTCACATGTGTATGAAGTGATCGAAAATAACATGGGTTAGATTAGGCACACCTTATTCCTCAAAGTGACTTCTTCACTCTTTAATGCTTTAGAGAAGTCTTTTGCAACAGATTTGCCCAATGCAATATGTCATTTGATTTCTTGACTTCTCCTTCCATGGGTGTTAATTGTGGACCCAAGTAAAATGAAATCTTTGACAACTTCAATCTTTTCCCTATTTATCATGATGTTGTTTATTAGTCCAGTTTGGGGATTTCTGTTTTCTTTACATTGGGTGTAATCCGTACTGAAGGCTGTAGCCCTTGATCTTCATCAGTATATGGTTCAAGTCCTCTTTACTTTAAGCAAGCAAGGTTGTGTCTCTGCATATCGCAGTTTGTGTCATTTACATATTGCAGATTGCTAATGAATCTTCTTCTAATCCTTGATACTATGTTCTTCTACATGTTGGAATTATCATATCATTAAATGATAATATTACTAGAATTATTTTCACCTGTTTCATTTTATTTAAAAAAATACTTAAAATTACATTTGTAGTTAGCATTTGTGTTTCATATTGTATTTCTGTTGGACAGCTTTGTTCTACAAGTAAACCACCTGAGTTTGAATTCCAACTTCGCTGCATATTAATCTGTGTGACCCTGGGCAAGTTAATTAATCCCTATATGCTCTAATTTCCCCATCTATAAAATGGGGATAATAATACAACTTACTTTGTAAAGTTGTTGTGAATATTTAATGACTTAAATATTTCAAACTGCCTGGCTCATTTGTTTGCTGGTTATTATTGCTCACTGATGCAAGAATAGGCCAGGTTCACTTCTAGCCTATGTCAGGCTGTTTTCCTTTCTTGGAAGACTTTACACTTCTCTTCACCTCCTTGGGTTCTGTTTCATCCAGAACATCATGACTTCTCTGAACTCCTGTGACTCTCTTTATATTGACACTGATTTTCTTGCCTTATTTATTGTTACATCCGTGTGCATTTCTGGAGTATAGTTTGAAGTAGACTGTGAGCGCCTTGAATCAGGACCTGTGTCTACTGTGTTTTATTTATCTTTGTATCTCCCTTTCTGTCAAGCCTTCCATAAATCTAACATAATCTATGGTACAAAGTAATGTTGCATAGATAGATAGATAGATAGATAGCTGCCACTGAGTTGACTCTAATGCAAGGTGACTTTATGTACAACAGAAGTAAACATTGCCTGGACCTACATCATCCTTACATTCACCAGGATGTTTAAGTCCATCATTGTGTCTCCTGTGTCTTTCTCTCCCTCACTGGTCCTCTACCAAGTAAGATATCTTCTCTAGTGTTTGATCCCTCCTGATGACGTGTCAGAACCACGTGAGTCAGACATAGTTCTGTTGTGATTCATAAGGTTTTCATTGGCTCATTTTCAGAAGTCGTTAGACTTTCCTCCTAGTCTGTCTTAGTCTGGAAGCTCCATTGAAACTTGTTCACCGTAGGTGACCCTGCTGGAATTTAAAATTCCAGTGGCACAGCTTTTAGCATCACAGCATCACACAAGTCACCATAGTGTAAACAAACTGACTGACTGGTGGTTGCATAAATATTTGGATTAAATGATTAAGGAATTAATTTGTCTTCCCCTACCCAATGCCAAGGAGTGCTGGTGGTGCAGTGGTTAAAGCATTCAGCTGCTAAATGAAAAGTTGGCAGTTTGAATCCGCCAGCTGCTCTTCAGGAGAAAGATGAGGCAGTCTGCTTCTGTAGAAATTTACAGCCTTAGAAACCCCGTGGGGCAATTCTATTCTGTCCCATAGTGTCGCTGTGAGTCAGAATCAACTTGATGCTAGTGGATTTGGTTTTGTACCCAATGCCAGACAAATAAGGATTTTTTTCCCATTATTTTAGACTCCTTAAAATAAGGAAAGGGAGTGTTCACCTTTCCTCTGGTTATACTTAAGCCACCATCATTTCTTCTGTTTATTCTTTCCAGCATGGAACTGCTCTATGCCTTTAATTCCATTGCCCTACCATCTTTCATGCTTACAGAATGGATGATAACCTTTTCAGTATGTGAATGTTGAGATCAGCTATAATTTCGAAGCCTTCAAAGAAGTACCCTGGGTTCATTAAATTCTAATTGCACTGATGGTAAGGAAAGATAGTTGTTTTAATTAAGAAAGACCTCCCTTGGCTAATGCTGTGGTTATGGTGATGGTGGTGTAGAGTGCTGCTGCCGCTGAGAGTATGATGATTATTTATGTAGTGTTCAAGGGAACAGAAGCACCAGTACACACCCGCAGGCAGCCCAATCTTCACGTCAGCCAAGCATCTAAACTCTGTCATTACTCTCCTTGGGAACTTACCCAGGAGGAGAAACTTTCACCAGGTTTGGATCTCACTCAAAGTTCAGGGAACATAAAATCCCCCAAAACAATATAGCTTTGAGGGAAAGGATTGTGTTTTGATTTAGTTTAATAATCTGGTTTTTAATAGGCCTGGACAGAAACCCTTTCTAACACTGATAATAAAATTGCATCACTAACAGCCTTTTCCATTGAATTGAGCATGGGCTCCCTATGAGGACCACTTTTAAAATACTCCTTAACAATGAGAAGAAGGCAATATATAGAGAGTTGATCCCTTAGTGTGGATTCATACTGAGGTATTAAACTCCAGGATGCTAAAAGGGAAAGGAGATATAAAAGATCCTGGGAAGGAATGTGAGATGCAGCTCTACCAACTTAACCCTTTTCCAAGGCCAGTTGAGAGAAGGATCCAGCTGAGTGCAGAAGTATCTGATTAGCAGGTGTAGTAGATGCTGTGTTGCATTGCCCAGATTCCTCTTCAGGATGAAATCATTCCCTGCCTATTGGGAATGTGGCTGGCACACAGCTCTCAGCTCTCAGTGCTTTCTGGAATTTCCCTTGCTAAAGAAATGCTTCATCCAAGGGCATGCCACCTTTTCAGAGACAGCCTGTATCCAATGGCTGTTAGATGCAAGGATATAAAGATCTGGCCCTCTTGACTCACATGAGACAGTTCTAAAGGGCCATCCCAGCTTCAGAAATTCCCTGTGTGGTTGGCTGAGGTCTTGTGACTGCATTATAGCCCAGCTTCTCCCTCTGCTCAATCCTGCTTCCTTCCCTCCCCCCATAGGTATTGATCCTGAGAATATTTTCCAACAAATTTCCTTCACACCAAGTGTAATTTTAGAAGCTCTGGTGGCACAATGGTTAAGGCATTTGGCTTTTAACCAAAAGGTTAGCAGTTCAAACCCACCAGCTACCCCACAGGAGAAAGATGAGGCACTCTGCTTCTTTAAAGATTTACAGCCTTGGAAACCCTATGGGACAATTCTACTTTGTCCTATAGGGTTGCTATGAGTCAGAATTGACTCAAAGGCAATGGATTTGTTTTGGAATCTTAATTTTAAAGTCTGCTGTCTGAGAAACCTGACCTGCAACAGTTGGTGTCCCTTTTGGTAACCCAGCATACCTCTGTATTAGACTCCAGTGCCTTTTCTACAGATCCATTGACCACATGACCTTCAGGATCCACTTTTCCTTCTCATATACTCTTATTCTTCAGTCAGAGCTTGGGCCACTCTGACATAACGTTTGCAGCCTACAAACTAGCTTTAAGCTCAAGTCTTGTCTTAATAGTTATGTTTGTGTTTTTGCATATCCTGATTGCCTCTCCCTCCTTTCAGCTAGAACCTTCTTGAGAGAGAGAGGAATGTGTCTTATTTTCTCATTATCTCCCCAACATACTTAGTTTCAGACCCTACTTTCTGTGGGGGAACAATTAATGATACCTGTCCCTGTCAGATCTGGCTTCCAGAACCCTCTTAGACTTACAGATTCTCTAGCATAGTGGCTAAAGCACTTGACTGCTAACCAGAAGGCTGGCGGTTCAAACCCACCAGCCACTCCTCGGAAGGAAGGTTGGGCAATCCTACTTCCGTAGTGATACTGCCTCGGAAACCCAAGGAGGGGTCGCTATGAGTCGGGGCCGACTCGACGGCACATAACAACAACAACAACATGCCTGCCAGCAAAGAAAAATGTCATAGAATCTGATGGGCAGTAGGTAGCTCTGAGGTCATTCAGTCTAGCTTCCCACTCCAACAGGAATCCTCCTTGACATCCCTGAAAGGTGGTCACAATTTAGCTGGCTTTTTAAACAGAAACACTTGAGATGTTATCTAGTCTTATTGTTAAGCACCTGAATCAACTATAAACCCAACATTTTAGCTATCTTTGTTAATCCCAGACAAAGCCAGTGAGAAGGCAGCCTAGGGGGTAAATCAGCCAACAAGAATACCCAGGAAGCTGAGTGGTAAGAAAGAACTAGTGAAAGGCCAAACAATTTATTTTTGTGCTTAGTTAAGAACAAGGAGAGTAATGCAAAAAAAAAAAAAAAAAGGATCACATCTGAATATCATTCAGTCTTGCAAATATGGAAAAATCCTGCAAAGGTCATATACAGCATTTTATGCTTAAATTTTTCAAGAACAGTAACAGACATTCTTTAGCCATAAGGAAAGATTTTTTTTTTTCAGACTCTCTGGCCACCCCCCCTAATGTCTTTTAACCCATACAAATAGGAAGTTCCCTCAGCTATCCAATCAAAACCTCCTGGTTCCTATAACACCTGTCCTTAGTGAAGGACGGAGAAGAGCTTGTCCTTCATTCCTCATGGACTTGCCTGCACTTGAACTGTCAGTCCTTCCTGGGAAAATGGTTTCTCTGATGGGGTGTGTATATGTCCATAGCACCATTCCCCATGGCCAAGTGCCAAGTGACGAAAGTGTCGGGGCTTTTGAAATTGTCAGAGAAACTGATTTCCTTGTCAAGTCTCGTCCTGTACAGTTGGAGGGCCAAATTCTACTTTTGTGTTAGCTGCCACGCAGATCAAAGGCTGCTGACAAAGAGCTGAAGGGTTTGTGCCTGGTCTGCTTCAACCTTTCCTCAGTCCAGCATGGGGAATGCCCCTGGCTTTCGGCTTTCTTGAACTCTTCTTATCGATCCTCCTTTGAGGGCCAACAGATGAAGGGCCTGGGAAATAATCTTGAGGGATATAACTCAGAGAAAGCATTCTAAACTTTGCAATGAGAGGGAGGCCAGAGAAACAAGAAGACAAGAAGTAGGTATGGACAGAGTCATCCATTGCCTCACAAAATGCAGACTTATTAAAAAACCAGGAATTAAAAAACCAGGAATGGAGGGCAGGTGTCAGTGGAAGTATCAGAGGATAAGATGAGTGAGATACCAGCTCATGGTGGAGAATAGAGGATTTTCACCAAGGGATCTCACAGAAGAAAGACTGTTTTTCCATTGCTTATTTTATTTTTGAGTATTTCATGAAGGTAGGCTGCAAAGGGGATGACTTCTGAAGCCCTTTCCTACATTATGTTATCATAATCCTGTGAAGTAGAGGTAAATGAGATATGGGAAACTCCAGGTTATCAGTAACTCCAGATATATCTGAAAGTATATAAAAATCAAGGGTTAGGGTGTAGATGGAGCCCTACATGAGCAGTTGTAGAAATCATACCAGAAAGGAGTCCATGGCAATAAAGTGAGGTTAGGACCGTGGCACCAGGATAGTTGTTGTTGTTGTGAGATGCTGTCAAGTCGGTTCCAGCTCATAGCAACCCTATGTACAACAGAATGAAACACTGCCTGCCTGGTCTTGCATCAGCCTCACAATCCTTTCCGCATCTGAGCCCATTGTTGTAGCCACTGTGTCAATATATCTCATGGAGGGCCTTCCCCCTTTTTTTTTTGACCCTCCACTTTACCAAGCATAGTATCTTTCTCCAAGGAATGGTTCCTTCTGACAACATGACCAAAGTAGGTGTGATGAAATCTGGCCATTCTCACTTCCAAGGAGCATTCTAGCTGCACTTCTTCCAGGACATATTTGTTAGTTCTTTTGGCAGTCCATGGTACTTTCAGTGTTCTTAGCCAACACCACAACTCAAAAGCAGCAACTCCTCTTTGGTCTTTCTTGTTCATTGTCCAGCTCTCACATGCATATGAGGTGATTGAAAATACCATAGCTTGAGTTAGGCACACTTTAGTCTTAAAGGAGACATTTTTGCTCTTCAGCAACACACAAGCCACCACAGTACAAGAAACTAACAGATGAGTGGTGGACCAGGATAGTGGTGCTTCTCAATTCAGGAGAGACTGCTGTTGGTTTTTCAACTAGAACTTGCTGTTTTGTTTTGTTTTTATTGTGATTTGGGTGAAAATTTACAGAGCAGATACACTTTCCATACAGCAGTTCACATACGCTTTGTCTCATGACATTGACCACAATTTACCACAATGCAACATCTCCCCTCCCACTTCCTCCTGACAGTTACCTCTTCCCTGTGTCCATCTCTCCATGCGTTCCTGCCCCCGAGCTGTCTCCCTGTGCATAAGCAGCCCTTCTTTCTCCCATGATTGTTCTCTCCAAGGAATGTACCTACCTCTAGAGCTTGCTGTTTTGTCTTTTGGACAGTGCTAAACACCATTTCTTAGTCAGTCTCTACTCTGTACTTACTTCTTCCAACATCCCACCTTTTTCTTCTACATGTATTTCTGTATCCACAGGCAATCTGCACACCACAACTGAACCAGACAAGGTAGTTTTGCAGCCTTTTCTTCAGAACCACATTCAGGCACAGTATTAGGGATTATAGGAGATAATGAAGGTCTCAAGAAGGGGAAGAAAAAACAGCTTTAGAGGAAGAGATTGAGTACCCTACTTCTGACCACACCTTTAGTCTAGAAGCCTCCTTTTACCTACTCTGATTTTGGTGGAGTCATTGGGGGTTCAGTGGTAGAATTCTCACCTTTCATGTTTCAAGATCTGTCCTGAAATACAATGCTGTCAGTGATAAGATAATATCCATACACCTACAAGGAAGACCCGTTAATGACTGTTATTCAAATTTATGCCCCAACCACCAAAGCCAAAGATGAGGAAATTGAAGAATTTTATCAGCTTCTACAGTCTGAAATTGACCAAATATG
>NW_006921627.1:8005981-8022435 GCF_000298275.1 Orycteropus afer afer
GCGATGATGGGCTCAAGTATAGCAGGGATTGTGGGGCTGGCGCAGGATTGGGCAGTGTTTCATTCTGCTGTGCATGGGGTCACTATGAGTTGGAAACAACTCGACGGCACTTAACAACAACAACAACAACAACAACATGCTGGAGATCCAGGTTTGATTCCCAGCCTATGCACTTGATGTGCAGTTACCACTCACGTATCAGTGGAGGCTTGTGTATTGCTTTGATCCTGAACAGGTTTCAGCATACCATCTAGACTAAGACTAGGAAGAAAGGCCTGATGATCTACTTATGAAAATCAGCCAGTGAAAACCCTATGGATCTCAATGATCTCATTTGCAACCAATCATGAGGATGATGCAGGACTAGGCAGCATTTTGTTCTTTTGTGCATGGGTCACTGTGAGTTGGGGCCCAACTCCATGGCAACTAGCAACAGTAAGATCCCATGGTTAGGGGCCATTATCTAAGTTTCTATGCCTTCCTGTTCTTTCTCAACTCATTCTCCTCTAGTAGCACTTACAATAGTGAGCTATCCCAATCTATTCCCTTCCTAATTACTAAAGCCAGAGTTTGGACAGTAAATTTGTGTAGAGTGGAGTCCCATATTATCATAATCTATTTGGTTTCTGCATTTCAAGTGACAAGAAGTGAGAATCTAGATAACCTATTGCCTTCTAGTCAATTCTAACTCATAGTAACCCTATAGGACAGAGGAGATCTGCCGCATAGGGTTTCCAAGATTGCAATCTTTATGGAAGCTGACCTCCATCTTTCTCCCATAGGGCACCTCCTGGAATTGAGCTAAGTACTTAACTACTGCACCAACATGGCTCCATGAGAATCTAGATAGCAAAGTATTATCCAAAAATTTATCTGAATCTATTAGCTATCTGAGTTCAGGTAGCAAGGTTTGCTTGTAATTCTATGTATTTACATAAAAGTCTCTTATCATTAGAGAGAGAGTTTCTTGAGGGGAAGCATCATGTTTATCTTTGTTTCTGGCTGACACATATGCACTCTGTAAATTCTTGAAATATAAATTAAATTTTACCCAAAAGAGTAGAACACACTGGTTAGATATTGGGGTGGGTGAACTGGACCAAATGAGATTGCCCACAAAAAGCTCAGCATGATATTCTCAACCCTGACTGTTCATTAGATTCACTTAGGGAGCCTTTCAGGCTCACTGATGTTCCTTCCACTATTCTGGACCAGTTAAATCAGAATAGAGCTTTGAAAGCTCCCTAGATGATTTCAATGAGAATTCACTGTTGAGAGCCACTGGTCTAGCATAATTTTGCTTCAATGGTAGACTTCTAGTCTTCCATAGAAGAGATCTGGGTTTGATTCTCAGCCAATATACCTCATGCACAGCCGCCACCCATCTGTTAGTGGAGGTTTGTGTTGCTGTGATGCTGAACAGGTTTTAGCAGAGTTTCCTGACAAAGATGGACTGGGAAGAAAAGCCTGGCAATCTGCTTCCAAAACTCAGCCAGTCAAAACCCATGGATTACAACAATGGGTCCAATCCACAATCAATCATAGGAATGACACAGGACAAGGCAACATTTTGTTCTGTTGTGCACTGGGTCACCATAAGTCAGGACCCAACTCAATAGCAGTTAACAACAACAAATTGGAAAAGCATATGGCGAGTATGTCCTACTGGTATAGTAGGTTTGACCTCTACCAATTGACACATGTTAGGGAAATGAACCTGCTCACAGACATTTGCTTATTTGCATGAAGCCAAATGGCCAATAGATAGATTTTGTGAACCATTTGGGCCACTGAGAATGTCAGTATAACTTAATTCCTGCCTCATTTCACAAGGGTTTACTAAGCCCAGCAGTATGGTAGATACTTTGAGGATTACAACAGGAACTATGGCAAGGTACTTTGTTTCCAGGTAAGAGATAAGGCCAACACATGTGAATTTCTATGATGCACTGCATCAGCAATTATGTACCAGAGTTCATTGAAAGAACCAAAATGACAATAGAAATTCAGAGAAGGTGGCCAGTTACACAAGGTGATCAGTCTTAAGCTGGACCTCAAAGGATGTGTAGGATTTGAAGAAGTGGAGGGGAGAAAGAGAGGACACTTCCAACTCTAGGCTGTCAACTTTATACTTAATACTTAATCTTACAAGCAGTGTAAGTGTGGGTGTTGGTAGTGGAAGATTTATCTGGCCCACTCCTGGTCATTTTGGTGCAGGTAGTTCTTCTCCTTGTAGGTAAAAGTTAGACAGGCACAGCAACATCTCCTTTAGATGTGCACACAGACTCACTTGTATTCTCATCAGCTTCTCCCTGCTTGTGCTTCCTGACTCTTCATATTCATCACCCCTTGATTTGGTGATGAATTTGAACTTCATTCTTGGACTTATTGGTCCCTTGGTTCCACACTCCCTTAATTTTAGCATCTCTGAAGAATTTTTAATAAATGACAGTTCCTACTAGGTATGGCTCCTGGAACTCCCTTCAATTGGGCTAGTCCTGGTCCTCTAGAATTCTAAGACCTTGCCTCAGCCAGGACAATGAGAAAGATAGCAAAGATGCTCTTTGTAGGGTCTGGCAATGGAAGATTTCCCATCTTTTTTACATCATGGAACACATAAGAAAAATAATAATATTCATATGGTAAGTGGAGGTACCTGCCCACTGCCCTCTTACAGAGGTGACTGAGTCTGGAATTTGCTGCCCCAGACCCATCTCAGGCCCTGAGGGCTGAGAGAATCAATGCCTGCACACCTATAACTGAGCTGCCTCACACCAGAGGGAAAACTGTGTCTTAAACAACTCTGCTGCCAGCTAATGCCCTAACCTCTGCCAAACTCTAGAGCCACAGAATTTTTCTCAGTTACGTTATCCCCCTACCCCTCACTTTAAAAAATGGAGAAAGATTTTAATAGAGATGTGGACATTAAACCAAATGGGACATTTTGGCTTTAAGAACTTGGTTTTGATAGCTTGGTTAGACACAGAGAACTGATTCAGACTAGGGCAACAGTATATCTCTTCTGCATAATTCTTCTCAAAGACAGAAATCCTAGATACTAAATGTGTTGCTTCTCACAATTGGGGCAAGGCCCACCTTTTGCTACTGTGACATGTTGTCCATCTGTTTGCACCTGGACTCTGTTGGTAGCTAGAAGGAAATTGTGATCTGGAGTAGGTTCACATATCTTGTTAGGGGCAGGATAGGATGGAGTTAGAATAGGATGGAGCTAAGGTTCCAGCTGCTGGTACCAGAAAGTTCCATCTGAAGGGCAAATCAAAGTTCAAGAGCTTTGATAGAAAAGTCCACTGGGGTCCAGGTAAGTAACTTGTGAATGTACCTAAGACAAAACTATATAGAATGTCCCAACAGGTGGACAGAGTGTACCAACAGATGAGGCAGAAAGGCAGCAAGCAACTTGAAACTTAATGTCTAGGCAGGCAGGCAGTCAGCAGGTGGATAATCAGCATTGCCAGACACTTGAATCTTCAGGGCTTGAATGAGTGAAGGGTGCAGGGGTAGAACTATGTGATCTCCCCTCCACTGGCACATGCTGAGGAGGGGCTTAATAAATGATGGATTCCAAAATCAGAGAATCAGATTGCCATCCAGTCAGTCTGGGTGCACCAAGCCGTGGAGAAAGAGACCAGCCTGGAGGTGAGAGATTAGACAGTGTATATTGGAGAAGAGAGGAAGAACTAAACTATGGAATACAAAATGGGATTAGAACTAAAGCAAAGAAGCACCCAAGAGTCATGTGTGTTCTTCAAAGTTAGGCATCATGTCTTATTTATCTCTGTGTTCCTATACCTAAGACAGAGCTGCTGTGTAGTTGGATCAATGTTTTTTTTTTAACATTTTTGCCAGAAGGGCAGGGAGGCCGCATCTTCTGACCTCTTCTAACTCCACAAGAGGAAGATAGAATCACCATCAGCAGCCCAAGGCCTATTCCTATGAGGCCAGACATGCTGCCTCCCTCCAGCCTTTTCCCCAACCCTGACATCAAACACTCCTCCTGCAGCACCCACCACCTCTCTGCTGGGTTAGATAATTCACTGCAGTGACCACACAGAACTCAACAGATTATGGGGTTTTTTAGGGAAACACCAGGTTACAATTAAAGTTCAGGGCCAATGCTCAGTCTCTCTCAGTCCATTGTCTCTCAGCCAATAGTCTCTTTCAGTCTTTCTCCCAGCAATGCGTATCTCTTGGTGTCTCTCTCTCAGTGTCTCTCAGCAGTGGGTGTCTCTCAGCAGCGTGTGTCTGTCAGGAGTGCGTTTCTCTCAGCAATACATCTTTTTCAGCCAGCAGTCAGAAAGTTTTCTTCTGCTTCTATGAGGCCTCCTTTTGAGCCTGGCAGAGTGGCCAAACTTACCAATCCCAACATCAGAATTCCGTACACCTGATAGAGAGTGAACTTCCCAGAAAATTACTTTGTGCTGCTCCCAACAGAAATACCCCAGATGGATAAGTAACAATCAGGAGCTACTTGGTTGCTTATGGCCAATTCCACCATGGAGTTTACAAAGACTTATGGCTAGAAAAGCCATACCAGGTAATTTACTACACTGCAATTTTATTGTGCTTTAGGTGAAAGTTCACATAGCAAATTAGTTCTACAATCAATAATTCATACACAAATTGTTCTCTAATATTGGTTACAATCTCTGTAATATGTCAGCACTCTCTCCATATCCTCCCTGGGATCTCCTCCCTATTTCCATTCATCCCTTTTCCCTGTCCCTCCCTGCCTTCTCATTTTTGGTTTTGGGCAAATGCTGCCCTTTTGCATAGTTTATTGTTCTAAGGAGTACCTTCTTCATGGGTATTATTGTTTATTTTATAGGCTCGGCTATAATTTGACTGAGAGGTGGCCTCTGGGAATGTCTCAAGTTAGACGCTTGTCTTTGGGCAGTAGTCTTGGGAGTTCCTCCAGTCTATGTCAGACCAATAAGTCTGGTCTTTTTTTTTTTTTTTTTCCAATTTTTTATTCTACATTTTCACCCATTCTTCCCAGCATCTGCTATTGTTGTCCTGGTCAGCATGGATTGTAGTAATAGCCAGGTACCACCTAGTTCTGGTCTCAGTTGGGTTGTTTGTCTTTTTCTTGTTGAGGTATTGAAGTTTTCTATAAATTTTAGTGATTAGACCCTTGTCAGATATGTCATAAAATTTTTTTCCCATTCTGTAGGCTCTCTTGTGACTCTTTTGGTGAAGTTTTTTGATGAGCATAGATATTTAACTTTTAGGAGTTCCCAGTTGTCTAGTTTATATTCTAGTGTTTGCGCATTTTCATTTATGACTCTTGGCTGTACCACTACCAGGCTGTTTCAACCATTTGGACTCTAAAGTAAGTTCTGAAATCAGGATGTAGGAGGCTACCTACTTTGTTTTCCTTTTTCGATAAGGTCTTACTTATCTAAGGCTTCTTTCCTTTCCATATAAAATTGAGATTAGTTTTCCACCTTGTTAAAGAAAGAATGGTGTTGCAATTTGGATCAGGATTGAATTATGTCTATAAATTGCTTATTCACATTTTCACAATGTTAAGTCTTCCTATCCATACCGCCTCGGAAACTCAAGGAGGGGTCGCTATGAGTCGGGGCTGACTCGAGGGCACATAACAACAACAACAACAATCCATGACCATGGTATGTTCTTCCATTTATGTAGAGCTCTTAGAAGAGGCTTTGGTCCATGTGGGCCATTAGTTCTTTGGACTGATTGCTTCCTTGACTCTTCATTTTTCTTCATTCTTCTTGCTCCAGGTGAGAAGAGACCAATAGTTGCTTCTTAGATGGCCATTCACAAGCTTTTAATACCCTAAACACTACTTATCAGGCCAGGATATAGAATATTATCTTTATGAACTGTATTTTGCCAATTGAACTAGATGTCCTCTGAGATGATGGTCCTTAGCTTTCAACCCTAATATTTTAGTTCCAATGTCTAAGTAGTTTCTATTACTGTGCCCCCAATGTTCTATATTATATATATGAATATACATTCAGCATTTTGTATGTATTTACCATAGTTTGTTTATCTGTTCATCCACTGCTAGATGGTATTTCTATCCTCTGATGGTTGTTTCTATCGTTTTGCTGTTGTGAATAATGCTACAATGAATATGGGTGTCCACATGTCTATTCATGTCACAGCTCTTATTACTCTAGGATATATATCTAGAAGTGGTACTGGTGGATTGTATGATATATCTATAGCTAGTTTTTAACTCTTTCAAAACAGAATTATTATTTGCTTTGAATTTTTTGTTGAAGCTATGTATTTTCAATAATGAAAGGTGTTTTGAATGAAATGAAGAAAAATTTTTTGAGATAATACAGATTTTTGATACAATTAGTGGGACACATATGTCCCGAGGGGTCCCTGGTGCTGGGGTGGTAAGATGAGACCCATTCCTTTAGATTCATGTAGTTGCACCACCTCCCACCAGATGGCAGCACATACTAAAAGTGATTAGCAGCTTCCCACTAAACCTCAAAGGTGGAAAATATAGGTGGGCATTATATATCACATAAGTTAAGGAAGCACCATACAGTTTTTCAGAGTGGTTGTACCATTTTACTGTCCCATCAGTAGCGTATAAGTGTATCAATCTCTCCATATCTTCACCAGAATTTATTGTTCTCTGTTTTTCTAATCATTGCCACTATTGCTGGGGTGAGATGATATCTCATTGTACTTTTGATTTGTATCTCTCTAAGGGCTAATGATTGTGAGCATCTTTTCACATGCTTGTTAGCTTCCTGAATGTCTTCTTTGGTGAAATGTCTTTTTCATGTCCTTTGCCCATTTTTCAGTTGGGTTGTTTGTCTTTTTCTTGTTGAGGTATTGAAGTTTTCTATAAATTTTAATTAGACCCTTGTCAGATATGTCACCAAATTTTTTTTACAACTCTGTAGGTTCTCTTGTTACTCTTTTGGTGAAGTCTTTTGATGAGCATAGATTTTTAACTTTTAGGAGTTCCCAGTTGTCTAGTTTATATTCTAGTGTTTATGCATTTTCATTTATGTTTGATAGTCTGTGTTATAAATTAGAGCCCCTTAGTTTGCCCTTATGTTTTTTCCCATGAATTTTATACTTGTAGGTTTTACATTTAGATCTCTGATCCATTTTCAAGTAGTTTTGGGGTATGGTGTGAGGTGTGGATCCTGTTTCATTTTTTGCAAATGGATATCCAATTTTGCTAGCACCATTTATTGAAAAGATTATCTCTTCCCCCATTGAATGGGCTTTAACCCTTTGTCAAAGATCTGCTGTCCATAGGTGGATAGATTTACCTCTGGGTTCTCAATTCTGTTCCATTGGTCTGTGTATCTGTTGTTGTACCACTACCAGGCTGTTTCAACCACTTTGACTCTAAAGTAGGTTCTGAAATCAGGACATGTGAGTCCACCTACTTTGTTTTCCTTTTTCAATAGGGTTTTACTTATCCAAGCCTTCTTTCCTTTCCATATAAAATTGAGATTAGTTTTTCCACCTTGTTAAAGAAAAAATGTTGTTGCAATTTGGATCAGGATTGAATTATATCTATAAATCGCTTAGAGTAGTATTCATATTTTCATGATATTGTGTCTTCCTATCCATGACCGTGGTATGTTCTTCCATTTATGTAGATCTCTTAGTTTCTTACAGTAGTATTTTGTAGTCTTTGTATAAGTCTTTTGTATCTCTGGTTAGATTTATTCTTAAGTATTCCATACTTCTGTAGAGATACCACCTTGAAAACCCAAGGAGGGGTATTATGAGTCAGATCTGACTCCACGGCAGTGAGTTTTCTTTCTTTTTTTTAAATTATAAATGGTATTATTTTCCTGATTTCCTTTTCAGAATTATCTTGTTAGCGTAGAGGATTTGACTTATTTTTGTATGTTGATCTTCTACCCTGCCACTTTGCTGAATCTTCTATTAGTTTCAATAGCTTTCTTGTGGAATCTCTGGGATTTTCTGTGTATAGGATCATATGATCTACTAATAGGAATAGTGTAATTTCTTGTTACCAATTTGGATATCTTTTACTTCCTTTTTTGGTTTATTGCTCTAGCTAGGACTTCCAAAACAATATTGAATAAGAGTGGTGATAGAGGATGTCCTTGTCTGATTCCCAATTTCAAGGGGAATGCTTTCAGTCTCTCCATTGAGAATAATATTGGCTGTTGGTTTTGTATATATGCCCTTAATTATGTTGAGGAATTTCCCTTCTATTCCTATTTTGCTGAGAAGTTTTTATTCAGAAAGGGTGTTGGATTTTACCAAATGCTTTTTCTGCACAAATTGAGATGATATGTGATTCTTCTCCTTTGTTTTATTTATGTGGCAAATTACATTGAATCAAAGTTTTGAATAGATGAACAAATGAACTTAGAGCTGAGCCCAAAGGCATAAGCATCAAGAGGCTTATGCTACAGAGCCAAGGGCTGCAGGGGCTGAGAAATCAAATCAGGCAGACTTGATATGTGTTAGTAGATATCTCTGATCTAAAAGCATGCCAAGTGTGTGGCAAGGAAATCTTTACAGTCTAGAGAAAACTAAGGCACAGGGTGAATAAGAGCAATGACAATACTGTTTTATAATTCCTCAATGTTTTCAGGTTTACAAAGGGTACTCACATATCTTATCTAGTGCATTTGATCTGCACAACAGCCTCTTGAGGATATTCAAGAGTGGATTAGATGTGCTCCCTGTCCTCAGACCTTGCTTTTCTTCCTTGAGTGCCAATCAGATGCAGTGGGAGCCAGTGGATTGTTTGCCTATAACACATGTGGAGTAGGAAGTCAGAAGGTCATTAGAAGAAACGTTGGCTGGATTCGAAAGCCAGCTGTGCAAGAAGCCTTGGTGGATGAGGAGTCAGGGAGCCAGAATAAATATTTAACTTTCATTTTGAAATGCTATGCTTGTGTGGCTGTCACCATTGTGGTGGGCAAGCTGTGAGGGCTAAATATTTACATTTTCTAATTGTTCCCACCAAACTGCTGGATGCCCCCATTCTACTGTAAGTTGTCTATTTGTTTATTTATTTATTTTATTTTTAATTTATTTATTAGTTTGGGAAAGAGGTCGGGGAGAACAGGAAGAGGCAATCAGAGGTTGAGTAAAGATTCCCTTCCATCTCAGAGAAAGAAAATAAAAGCCCAAGGTGGAAAGTAGAGATAGAGAATGTACAACTGGCTTCTACATCTTTTAAGCAGTTACACTTTTTTCAAAAAATGCTTTTCACTTTGGAATAATTTATAAAAATTTTTTGAAGATAGTGTAAAGAGTTCTCATATACCCTCACCCAGCTTCCCCTAAGGTTAACATCTTATATAACCATAGTAGATTTGTCAAAACGAAGTTAACATTGTTGTCATTATGTGCTGTCGAGTCAGACCTGACTCATAGCGACCCCTCCTTGGGTTTCCGAGACGGTATCACTACGGAAGTAGATTGCCCAGTCTTCCTTCCGAGGAGTGTCTGGTAGGTTTGAACCTCCAGCCTTCTGGTTAGCAGTCAGGTGCCTTAGGAACTATGCTACCAGAGCTTCTAAGTTGGTACAATACTATTAACTGAACTCCATTAATAAAAACAAAAAGCAAAAAACCTCACTGCCATCAATTCGGATCCGACTCATAGTGACCCCTCCTTGGGTTTCTGAGGTGGTATCACTACACAAGTAGATTGTCCAATCTTCCTTCTGAGGAGTGGCTGGTGGGTTTGAACCACCAGCCTTCTGGTTAGCAGTCAAATGCTTTAGGCACTGTGCCACTATTAACTGAACTCTATAGTTTATTCAATTTCACCATTTTTTTCAACTAATATCTTTTTTCTGTTCTAGGATCCAACTCAGGATTGCATTTAGTAATCACATTCCCTGAGTATCCTCTGCCCAGTGTCAGTTTCTCAGTCTTGTTTTTTACCACTATGGCCTATAAATACCCAGGTATTTTATCTAATGTTTATCTAATGTTTTCTCATGCATAGATGGGAAGATGCAAGTTATGGGGAAGAATACCACATAGAGGACGTGCTCTTCACATCACATCATATTACCAACCAACAGAACCCACTGCCACTGAGTCCATTCCAACTCATAGTGACCCTATAGGACAGAGTAGAATCGCCACATAGAGTTTCCAAGGCTGTAAATCTTTATGGAAGCAGACTACCCCATCTTTCTCCCATGGAACAGCTGGTGGGTTTGAACCACCAACCTTTTGGTTAACAGCTAAATGCCTTATCTAGTACACCACCAGAACTCCTTCCACATCATATTAAGGGACACATAATATCAACCTGACTTATCACTGATGATATTAACTTAGATCTATAAAGTTACTGTTTTTCACTTTCTATATTCGTTGGAAACAAGTCACTAAATCCACCCCACACTCAAGGGGAGAGGAATTAGGCTACACATCTTGGAGGGGAGATTATGGACATGTATTATTTGAAATATTTCTCTAAGGGAGATATGTCCCTTCTCCCCTTTGCATTTAATGCAATTATTTGTTCATGGATTTGAACTGGTTAGCAGTCAAAATGACTTAGGATCTGTACCACCAGAGCTTCTTCATATAACTGTGGCCTCATCAATATTTATTTCATTATTTGGATTAGAATCAAATTTCTCCCCACCCACAAATTGCTTTAGTTTTGGCCATTGGAAGTTTTTTCAAGTTGATTTCTATATCCTTTGAGATGCTTCCATCTTTTTTTTTTTTTTGTCTACCCCTCTCTTTTCTGTCTGCGTTGTAGCACTTCCTTACTTCCTAACACTGAACGAAGCTCAAGGCTCATATTGTATTTTCCCTGTCCCAGCCCTAGAATCAGTCATTTTCCCAAGGATCCCTGGTTCCTTTTATTGGAGAATGTTATTTAGAAATCAGGTCTTGGATGCTAAGTGTGATTCTTGCTACTAAGGTCACTGTTTCTAAGCCCCCTCTGCAGACTGATGTAGCCAATATGTGAATCTACATGCCTATCTATCTACTAAAAGAAAAATAAATTCATACTGTTATCTTTGACTCTTAACCCAGTACCATAGGGTTCTTTCTAGCCTCCCCTCCTGCTTAATTCTAACTTGTTTCTCTGACAGTGAGAAACCTGGCTTCCATTAAGGACAATTTATTATTTGTTTAACCTTGTTGTGATTGTTAGGTGCCTTGGAGTTGATTGCTATTCATAGTGACCCTAGTATACATATGAAGTAGTTTAGAATTGCTAACCTGTTTCTCTGTGAGAAACAAATTTACCAATTAGAATACAGTACTTCTGTACAGTTCTCTTTGTCTTTAACCTTACCATTTCTAGTCAAAACACTGTTTTCCAAAGTTATTTAAGTCAGCTCCTTTTTACCTCACTCCCTCCATGTGGTTATGTCATACATTTCTAATAGTTAGATTTATTTGTCAAAGTCTGCATTCCATTCAGGAATCTGCTGACATTCTGATTGATTTTTAGAAATATGCATAAAGTTTACTCTTTGTGGTGTTACAGTTCTGTAGGTTTTGACAACCATCAGCCCAGTATCACGCAGAATAATTCTATCAACCAAATATTTGCCTAGCACAACTGTATTTTAATCAATGCAACTCATTAATTGCTTCTTAAAGGATCCTACTCTGGAAAGGTAACCTTCACAAAGAGCAGTTTCCTACTCACTCTGATTACCTTGTCTACCATGAGATGTGCAATCATTTTACCAATTAAAGCAAACATATGGGGGATGGCATGTCAAGAGAATGTAGACAAGTTATAAACTTTTGGGAGGCTGAGTAATATTTTAATGGAAAAATAGAGACTTTTGAAATCTGTAACTCATAATTTATTAACTTAATGTCATAATAAATAAATATTATTTATTGACTTTTTCCTATATGCTCATTCTGGTGATAGGCAATTTGGGAAAGATAAGAAATACTCAAAAATGAGATAGATGAGTTTAGTAGGAGGCTCTTCTGGTTAAATAAAATGGAATGAGCACAAATATTTTTATCCATTCTCTTCCAAACCCCACTAACATGGAGAACAGATAAAAAGATACTCTCCACAAGGACAAAAAGAGAAGCCCACACTGACAGAAAAACAAAATTAGACTGTGCCCAGATATGTCCACATGCCTAATTCCCTCACTTCCTTCAGGTCATTGTTGAAATGTTGTCTTTCTGACGAGGTCAACCTCATCTACCCTGTTGAAAATGACAACCCAGTACCCCCACCCCACACCCACATTTCTGATTCTCTTATTTTGCTCTAGTAACATCCTAATTTATTTAATAAATATACTTACTTATTTATTTATTATGTCTACTGCCTGTTTTGTTCACTGATACATCCCAGTATCTAGAACCCAACTCAGCACATAATAGGCACTCCATAAATATTTGTCAAATGAATAAATACTGACTGTGGTCAATGGAAAGGAGCTCTAGTGGCTAAAGCATTCAGCTGCTAACCAAAAGGTCAGCTGTTTGAACCCACCAATCACTCAGCAAGAGGAAGATGGGGCAGTCTGCTTCTGTAAAGATTTACAGCTTTGGAAATCCTATGGGGGCAGTTCCACTCTGTCTTATAGGCTTGCTATAAGTCAGAATCAACTCAGTGGTGGTGGATTTGGTTTTGGTTTGGTAGTCAATGGAAAGATAGTAGATAAGTAGAAATTAACTTAGCAGAACAGAGAAATTCATAGCTCTATGGTAGAAGGAGCTAGTTTAGTTGTTAAGTTGCCATTGAGTCGATTCCAACTCATAGTGACTCTGTGTACGACAGGACAAAACACTGCCTGGTCCTGAGTTGCCAGGCTTTGAACCCGCCCTTGTAGCTACTGTGCCATCTTGTTGAGGGTCTTCCCCTTTTTCACTGACTCTCTCTCTACCTACCAGTCTAACGGGATCTAATAATTAGAGGTACCACGTATCTCTGAAAGCCGGGCTATAAACCAAGGATGCTTAAAAGATTATACGAGAAGCATTTAGGACCCCACACCCCTTTCCCACTCCAATCAGGCAACTAGCTACTGTAGCAAAAAAAAAAAAAAAAAAAAAACCCAGAGAGGTTACGCCAGAGCGAAAGATTTCTCTTTTGGGAAATTAGCTAGCTCAAGGTAAAGACCTATAAACCAGGGCTTCAAATTAGAACGGAAATGAAAATCGAAACTGAAAAAAAACAAAATTTTCACCAGAGTGAAACAAAAACTCAAATCGAAAAATAAAATGTTTTTCTGAACTCAAACTGAAATAGAAAGCCATTAATTTAATAAGTTGTAAGCAGATCATTAGACCATTTATGTTTGATTTGCATCTGGCACCCATGTATGCTGAACATTTCTCTGGCACATAGCTAGTAAGGGCACAGTTCATTGCTTCAGCAAGTGACATTGCGCAGCCGCAGCTATCGGTGATGATGGCTGCTATGCAAGACGATTCACAGGCCAGTCAGAGTTCACTATTTCTGCTGTGCACTGGACCTGTCTCATAAAAATGTGATCTGTGACTTCTGGAAGATATGAGAAATGCTTGTCCATTGAGGGCACTCATAGCCAGAAATCAGAAAGAGCTGGTTAAATTGCATCAAGTTCTGAACAGTTTCATGTGAAAAGAAATTTGTCAGATGAGTGTAAACATTTTAAATGCACAATATTCACATTTAAAAATGTGATATTTAAATCCAAGAAATATAAAATAGTATATAATGTTTTGGTGATTCCATTCTTGTATTCAATCTCTATTAAATATACTATCACACATTGTTTGTACTTATAGTTTGAATTTGGTATTTATGTAACTCACAAATTGAAATGTTACCAAACATCCACAGCTAGCAGGAAGAAAATTAATATTTCAATTGTAAAATACTGTTATGTTACTGAAACAACTTGATGGCATCAATATGAAGTGAGATTTTTCTTCAAAAGGTGCTAGATAAATGTATGAGAATGTTGTAAAGTAAAACTTCAAGTGGAAGAAATTGGCAGACTCCGTGAATGTAAAATCAAAGTTACTCTGGTTTTTCTAATATAATGATGATACATGGTTAGAAAATTTTAACATATATCAGCTCTAATTCATTTCTACAAATTATATATGCATTCTGTTCTCTTTATGTCATCAAACTCTTAGGTTTTTTTTTTTTTTTTACTGTAATATATTATGATGACTATAAAATGTGCCCTAAAGTTAATAATATTTCTTATGCCTTGAATTGTGTTATGGGATGAACTGTGTCAAGAAATTTTCAAGTATGAAAGGATTGAAAATAAAAACACATGTAAAGTTTGCAACACAAATATGGTTGGAGACCATGCAGCAAATTTAGAGAGGCACCTGAAGCTTCACCATACAGATAAATACAATGCAGTACAAAAGAAGAAGACAAATAAGAGTGAAGAAAGTGTCAGAAGTGTTCTGAATAAACAACAAAAAAACATTAGATGAGTTTTACATTCCAGAATGCTTTAAGGTGAAATTAGATAAATAATTGTTGATGCATGCATTGAATTAGTTACTATTAATGATTATTCCTTTGTGTTAATTGAATATTCAGTTTCTGTAAAATTTTAAATCCAATTATTGCTTACATTGCTTAAAGTTTTTCAATCAATTCAGAGAATATTAGGGAAATAATACCTCACTTGTCCTTAAAACTTGTCTCCAAAATTAGTAGTAATCTGGAAAAATGAATATTCTCTTTGAAAGTGAATATTGCTTATAGATTGAATTGGTCAATTCTAGGAATTAACTTTCAGTTCATGTAAGACAGATGCATCTGTTGACACTGACAATAAAATAATTAAAAGAAAGACACAACAGGTTTATACATAAAAAAATATCAGATTTTAGAGAAGTCAACAATGATTTATAACAGATTTATTCTGAAACCATGAATAATGTCTCTAATATGATTAAATTTGTTGATTTGCTCAGAAATTATAGTGAAATAGAATGGAAAATTGTCAGGGAAAAACGACAATTTTGAAGACTCTGACTTACTGCACTCTGACTTGCAGACATTAACCATCACAGACTGTGATGAAAGTGACAATGTTTATGAGAAAAGATTGACTATTATAAAGTGTGTTGCACACATGCTTCAATTAGATATTAAAGATGCAATAAAGGATGCTGAACTGGAAGAAATTTTAGGAAAATATCATGAACTCAAGGAGCTCTGGTGGCATAGTGCCTAAGACATTTGACTGCTAACCAGAAGGTTAGTGGTTGAAACCCACCAGCCACTCCATGGACAGAAGACTGGGCAATCTATTCCATAAAGATTTACCACTTTGGAACCCAACTCAATGGCACTGAGTGTTTTTTTTTTTTCTTTTAGATCATGAACTCATTCAATTACCTCACATTACCAAATTTTTGGAACATAATTTAAGGAAACCTGTGCATCACCAAAAAGACAGAACAGTATGTACACCATGTCAGAAACCTTACTAAAACCAAACTCACTGCCGTTGAGTCAGATCTGACTCATAGTGACCCCTCCAGTGTTTCCAAGGTAGTATCACTATGGAAGTAGATTGCCAACCTTCCTTCTGAGGAGTGGCTGGTGAGTTTGAACTACCAGCCTTCTGGTTAGCAGTCAAATGCCTTAGGCACTATGCCACCAGAGCTCCCAAACTAGGATGCAGAAATTTCTGTGATGTATTAGTTGATACTTCTATGAATTGGGATTCTGCCTACAACTGTCTGTGAGCGAGCAATCCACCATTCGGCCTGGAGATCTTGGATTTGTCATTCGTTGGAATCAACAGTCAGTACGCTGCTGCCAACCTTGAGCTCCTCAGCCCCTGCAGCTGCATGAGTCGGGAAAAGCCTCCAGCTTGACGTTTGATCCAAGAACTTTGAACTTGTCAGCTTCTACCATTCTCTATATATAAAAGCTTTACTGGTATTGTTTCTCTAGAGAACCCAGTCTAACACATTTGGTACCAGGAATGGTTCTAGAGAGACAAAATCATAAGGATGGGCTTCCTAAATTGGTTCTCTAATTTGATTAATCATAAAGACACTAGTGACCCTGCCTCTGTTAGTAAAGAGGCGTGAGGTGGCAACATTAATATGCAAAATAGCACTACCAATAGATCAAGTACTTGTGAGAAGTGAGGCTCTGGGTGATCAAATATTTGATACTTTTCTGCAATTTTGTCAGCATGAGGAGTATAAGAAGCTGGTTGGTTGGTCCTACTTACACTAGGCAAAGTGGTGAAAGAGTGAGGTCAGCTCAAGGCTGCTGAGTCACAGCTTAAGCGCCACATAAAAGACCTAAATGTTTCCAGTTGTGCTCTGAAAGAAAGCCTTATTTCTTCTAGTAACAGAGCTGATATTGCTGAAAACCAAACCCAGAGTCTTATTGTAAGGGTGGCTGAATTACAATGCCAATTAAATTACCAACCCAAAATGGTGTCTCAAGTTAAAGTGAGGGTATTGATTGGGTAGCAGGCTGGA
>NW_006921627.1:8028292-8036139 GCF_000298275.1 Orycteropus afer afer
CTCTCTTGGACTTGTTTTCATTGTCTTTAACTTCAAATTGAATTTGCCTATGAGCAGTTGATGGTCTGTTCCACAATCAGCTCCTGGCCTGGTTTTGGCTGAAGATATTGAGCTTTTCCACCGCCTTGTGCCACAGATGTAGTCAATCTGATTCCTGTGTGTTCCCTTAAAGTAGAGTCAGTCTTAATTAGGTGGATGGAGTAAAGCTTTCGAAATCTCCATGTGCTGATGGGGCACAACTCAAAATGGGAAGGAACAGTTGCAAACATCCATTAATGATCAGAATGTAGATTGTATGAAGTATGAATCTGGGAAAATTGGAAGTTGTAAAAAAATGAAATAGAATGCATAAAGATCAATAAGCTAGGCATTAGTGAGCTGAAATGGGCTGGTTTGGCCATTTTGGACCAGACAATCTTATGATCTATGATGCTGTGAATGACAAATTGAAGAGGAATGGCATCACATTCATTCTCACAAGGAATATTTCAAGATCTATCCTGAAGTACAATACTGTCAGTTGATAGGATAATATCCATATACCTACAAGGTATACCAGTTAATACTACTACTATTCAAATTTATGCACTAACTACTAAAGCCAAAGATGAAGAAATTGAAGATTTTTACCAACTTCTGCAGTCTGAATTTGACCAAACATGCAATCAAGATGTATGGATAATTACTGGTGATTAGAATGCGAAAGGTGGAAACTAAGAAGAACAGTGGTAGTTGGAAAATATGGCCTTGGTGATAGAAATGACACTGGAGATCACATGATAGAATTTTGTAAGACCAATGACTTATTCATTGCATATACCTTTTTTTCAACAACATAAATGGAAGTTATACCCTTGGATTTCACCTGATTGAATATGCAGGAATCAAATTGGCTACATCTGTGAAAGGAGGGAGACAATGGAGAAACTCAATATCATTAGTCAAAACAAAGCCAGGAGCCAACTATGGAACAGACCATCAATTGCTCATAGGCAAGTTCGAGTTGAAGTTGAAGGCAATTAAAACAAGTCCACGAGAGCCAAAATACAACCTTGATTACATCCCACCTGAATTTAGAGATCATCTGAAGAATATATTTGATACACTGAAGACCAATGACCGAAAACCAGAGCAGTTGTGAAATGACACCAAGAACATTATACATGAAGAAAGCAAAAGGTCAATAAAAAGACAGGAAAGGAAGAAAGACCAAAATGGATCTCAGAAGAGACTCTGAAACTTGCTCTTGAATGGAGAGTAGCTCAAGGAAATGGAAGAAATGACAAGATAAAAGAGCTGAACAGAAGGTTTCAATAAGCAGCTTGAGAAGATGAAGTCAATTATTAATGAAATGTGCAAATAACTGGAGTTAGAAAAATAAAAGAGAAGAACATGCTCGACATTTCTCAAGCTGAAAGAAGTAAAGAAAAAATTCAAGTCTTGAATTGTAGTATTGAAAGGAGCTCTGGTGGCATAGTGCCTAAGGCATTTGACTGCTAACCAGAAGACTGGCGGTTCAAACCCACCAGCCACTCCTCGGAAGGAAGGTTGGGTAATCTACTTCTGTAGCGATACCACCTCGGAAACCCAAGGAGGGGTTGTTATGAGTCAGATCTGACTTGATGGCAGTGGAGATTTTTACGTGCAAAATATTGAATGATGCAGGAAGCATCAAAAGAAGATGGAAGGAATACCCAGAGTCATTGTACCAAAAAGCATTGGTTGATGTTCAGCTATTCCAGGAGATAGCATGTGATTAAGAACCAATGGTACTGAAAGAAGTCCAAGCTGCACTGAAGAAACTGGTGAAAAACAAGGCTCCAGAAATTGATTGAATATCCAGTGAGATGTTTCAACAAATGAATGCAACACTGAAGGTACTTACTTGTCTATACAGATATTTGGAAGACAGCTACCTGGCCAACTGACTGGAAGAGATCTGTATTTGTGCCCATTTCAAAGAAAGGTGATCCAACAGAATGTGGACATTATAGAACAATATCATTAATATCCCACAAAAGTAAAATTTTGCTGAAGATAATTTAAAAACTGTTGCAGCAGTATATTGACAGGAAACTTCAATTCAGAAGAGGGCGTGTAATGAGAGATATCATTGCTGATGTCCGATGCATCTTGACTGAAAGCAAAGAATACCAGAAACATATTTACCTGTGTTTTATTGACTATGCAAAAGCATTCAACTGTATGGATCATAACAAATTACGGATAATGTTGTGAAGAATAGGAATTCTGGAATACTTCACTGTGCTCATGAGGAATGTGTACACAGACCAAAAGGCTGTCATTCGAGCAGAACAAGGGGATACTACATGGTTTAAAATCAGGAAGGGTGTGTGTCAGGGTTGTATCCTTTCACCACACTTATTCAATCTGTATGCTAAGCAAATAATTTGGGAAGCTGGACTACATGAAGAAGAATGTGACATCAGAATTGCAGGAAGACTCATTAACAACCTATGATATGGAGATGACACAACCTTGCTTAGTGAAAGTGAAGATGACTTGAAGTGCTTACTGTTGAAGATTAAAGACTACAGTCTTCGGTATGGATTACACCTCAACATAAAGAAAATGAAAATCCTCACAACTGGACCAATAAACAGCATCATGATAAATGGAGAAAAGATTGAAGCTGTCAAAGATTTCATATTCCTTGGATCCACAATTAACATCCATGGAAGTAACAGTCAAGAAATCAGACTTCATGTTGCACTGGGCAAATCTGCAAAAAACCTTTTTAAGGTATTAAAAAAGCAAAGATGTCACTTTGAAGACTAAGGTGCACCTAACCCAAACCATGGTATTTTCAATCACCTCATATGCATGTGCAAACTGGACAGTGAATAAGGAAGACCTAAGAAGAATGGATGCCTTTGAATTATGGTATTGGCGAAGAATATTGAAAATACCATGGACAACCGAAAGAACAAACAAATATGTCCTGGAAGAAGTGCAGCCAGAATGCTCCTTGGAAGTGAGAATGGCCAGACTTCATCTTACTTAATTTGGTCATATTGTCATAAGGGACCATTCCCTGGAGAAAGATATCATGCTTGGTAAGGTAGAGAGTCAGCAAAAAAATGGAAGACCCTCAACAAGATGGATTGACACAGTGGCTGCAATGGTGTGTTCAAATATTCTAAGGGAGCTCTGGTAGCATGGGAGCTCTGGTAGCATAGTGCCTAAGGCACTTGACTGCTAACCAGAAGGCTGGTGGTTCAAACCCACCAGCCACTACTCAGAAGGAAGGTTGGGCAATCTACTTCCCAACAAGGATTATGAGGATAGTGCACGACTGAGCAGTGTTTTGTTCTTTTGTGCATAGGGTCGCTATGAGTTAGAGTCAATTCAGTGCCACCTAACAACAACAACACATTTGGAAAGAGATTGAACACTTTAATCCCAGGTACAAATGTATCATTGAAAATAATAGCATATTAGAAGCAGTTTACCTAGATCCTCATTTTCAAATTCTAATTATTTCTGAACTTAAGGTGAAGGCTATATTACATTTAAAAAGCATTTGGGAAATGATAGAAAAGCTCAAAAGGAGCAATATTGAAAGTATAACAAAGGAAAAACAATTCAGGAAATAATTTTGTTTCAAATGATGATATTTGTGAAATAGGATTATTTCTCAAAATGAAAGAGAAGGAAGTTAAATTGAGATAAAATGATGGTACTGTTAATATTGACTCTGTACTAATGAGCTTTGATAGTGTACAGATTTGAAAGAAAAAAGTATTCTTGGATTTGGGGATGAAAACTATTTACAATATCCCCAGTTATGCTATGATAACTTTGAATATACCAAGTACCCGATGTCAGTTTTAAGAGAGCTTCCTCAGTATTGAAATTAATTTTCTGGGATAACAGATAATAGGGATAGCTTAAATGAAAAAATATTAGAGAACATTCTTATAATTAGTTGCAATTATGGTTTATTGCAATATTTTCTTAATAAACTATAATTGTGTATGAATTAAATCTGTATTTGTAATATAATTTTTTATGTAATATTGTGGTAATTCTTCAGCATAGAACTGGGGCCACTATTAAAGTATTAAATATTTTGTTGTGTTTACCTTTATGTATTGATGTATTGGGTATGTTAGCACACTTTATATTTCTAATATTTTATGAATAATTTTTTAACACTTTATTGTGCTTTAGGTGTTTATACACCTAAAGTTTACATAGCAAATTAGTTTTCCATTCAATAGTTCATACACATGTTGTTCCATGATATTGGTTACAATCCCTACAATGTGCATTGCTTTCCAAACCATTTATACCCTGGCTTCCTTGATTCCATTTGTCCAGTTCCTCTGCCCCTCCTTGCCGTCTCATTTTTGCTTTTGGGCAAATGTTGTTCTTTTGGTCTCTTATACTTGTTTGTTCTAAGGAGCACATTCTTCCTGCATGTTATTGTTTATTTTATTGGCCAGTTTATTATTTGGTTGAAAGGTGGTCTCTGGGAGTGGCTTCCATTCCAATTTAGAAGATGTATTTTAGAGCTATAGTCAAGGGGACTCCTCCAGTCTGTATCAGACCAGTAATTCTGGTCCTTTTTTTATGAATTTGAATTTTCTTCCACATTTTTTGCCCACTCTAACTGGGACCTTCTATTGTGTTCTTGATCAGAGCAGTTGGTAGTGGTAGCTGGGCACCATCTAGTTATTCTGGTCTCAGGATAGAGGAGGCTTTGGTCCATTTTGGCATTAGTCCTTTGGACTAATTGCTTCCTTGAGTCTTCAGTTCTCTTTATTCTCTTTTGTTCCAGATAGGAAGAGACAAATAGTTGTGTCTTAGAAGGTTGATTACAAGCTTTTAAGACCCTAGATGCTACTCACCAAACTAGGATGTAGAACATTCTCTTTATGAATTATATGATACCAATTGACCTAGATATCCCCCAAGACTATGGTCCTTAGCCTTCAAGCCCAGTAATTCAGTCCTTCAGGGTGTCTGATTATATCTAAGAAGTTACGGTAACTGTGCCCCCATGTACTCTATTATATATATGGATACACGTGCAGCCCTGATAAATATGTATGTAGAAATATCCATAACCATACCTATATATGAACATGGATGTACTCCTGAATGACCTCTCACATCTAATTAGCATATATATCTACCTTTGTTTCCGTTCAGAAGTTATCGTTTGTTATTATTGTTGTTGCGGGATTGTCTGTTGTAGAATTTACTGTAATTGCCCTTTATTCTTGTGTCTTACTTAGCTTTGGTCATGTTGTACTGACTTGCCCCATAATGTGTATTTCCTATCCCTTCACCCAAATTGACACATGTCTACTATCTGGTGAGTGATTTTACTTACCTCCCCTCCTTTCCCTGGTAACTATCAAAGAATGTTTCTTTCTATGTGTAAATCTATTGTTGACTTTTTATACTAGTGGTGTCATACAATATTTGTCCTTTTGTGATTGACTTATTTCACTCAGCATAATGTCCTCCAGACTCATCCATGTTGTGAAATGTTTCATGAATTCATTATTATTCTTTATTGTTATGTAGTATTCCACTGTATATATGTACCACAATTTGTTTATCCATTCATATGTCATATCTTTTTGTGCTATTTGTACTGCAATGAATTTGGGTATGCATGTGTCTGTTCATGTCATGGATCTTATTTCTCTAGGATATATACCTAGGAGTAATATTGCTGGAGCATATGGTATTTCTATTTCTAACTTTTTAAAGAAGTGCCATACCTTTTTCCATAGTGGTTGTACCATTATACAGTCCCACCAGCGGTATACAAAAGTTCCAATTTCCCCACATCTTTTTTTTTACTTTTATTGTGATGAAAGCATGCACAAGACATGTGCCAACATAACAATTTCCCCATTGACAGCTCAGGGACATTGATGATATTTTTCATGTTGTGCTACCATTATTGCTATTCTTTTCCAAAGTATTCCACCACCATCATCATAAACTCACTGCCCTGCAAACAAAAGCTTCCTTCCTTCCCCACTCCCTCCTACCCATGGTAACCGCTAAGAATCTTTGGTATAGATGGATAAATAGATAGATAGATAGATAGGAGCTCTGGTGGCATAGTGCCTAAGGCACTTGACTGCTAACCAGAAGGCTGCCTCGGAAACCCAAGGAGGGGTCACTATGAGTCGGGGCTGACTCGACGGCAAACAACAACAAATATATATACAACCTATCTAGGAATTTAGCCTCCCCTCCCCTCCCATCCCTGGTAACCAACAAAGAAATTTTCCTTCTATGTATTTACTTTTCCTTGACTTTTTACAATAGTGGACTAATACAATATTTGTCCTTCTGTGATTGACTTATTTCACTCAGCATAGTGTCCTCAAAGTTCATCCATATTACGCGGTGTTTTGCAGATTCTACATTGTTCTTTAGGGCTGCATAATATTCCATTGTGTGTATGCACCACACTTTGTTTATCCATTCCTAGGTTGTTTCCATCTCTTTGCTATTGTGAATAGTGCTGCGATGAACATGGGTGTGCATGTATCTGTTTGTGTCCTGCCTTTCTCTTCATTAGGATATATACCTAGTAATGGGATTGCTGGATCAAATGATACTTCTATTTCCAACTTTTTAAAGAATTGCTATACCAATTTCCACAGTGACTGTATACATTTTAAACTAGCAATGTATGAGAGTCGTAATCACTCCATATCCTCACCAGCATTTGTTATTTTCTGTCTTGTTGAATTTTGCTATTAATGTTGGGATGAGATGGTATCTCAAGGTTGTTTTGATTTGTATCTCTCTAATGGCTAATGATTGCAAACATTTCCTTATATGTTTGTTGGCTGCTAGAATATCTTCTTTTGTGAAGTGTCTGCTCATATTTCTGCCCATTTTTAAATTGGATTGTTTGTCTTTTTTGATGTTGAGTTGCTGGAGTTTTCTGTAAATTACAGAGATAAGTCCTTTGTCTGATATGTCATTGCCAAATACTTTTTCCCATTCTGTACATTCTCTTTGCACTCTTTTGGAGAAGTCTTTTGATGAACATAAAAATTTAATTTTTAGAAGGTCCCAATCATCTAGTTTATCTTTTGTGGTTTGTATATCTTGACTTATGCTTATTAGTCTATTTATGCCATAAATTCAAGCCTCTAAGTTTGCCCCATTTTTTCTTTGATGAACTATATAGTTTTAAGTTTCACATTTAAGTCTTTGATCCATCTGGAGTTCATTATTGTATATGGTGTGAGATATGGATCTTGTTTCATTTTTCTGCGAATGGATATCCAGTTTTGCCAGTACCAGTTGTGAGAGTATCTCTTTCCCGTTTAATGGATTTTGGCCCTTTGTCAAAGATAAACTGACCATGGGTCAGTGGATCGATTTCTGAGTTCTCAATTCCATTCCACTGATCTATGTGTCTGTCATTTACCAATACCAGGCTGTTTTGACAACTGTAGCTGCATAGTAGGGTTTGAGATTTGGAAGTGTGAGACCTCCTACTTTGTCTTTTTCTTCAGTAGTGTTTTGCTTATCTGAGGTCTCTTTCCTTTCCATATAAAATTAGTGATTGGTTTTTCTGTGTCTTTAAAGAATGTTGATTGAATCTGGATTGGAATTGCATTGAATGTATAGATTGATTTGGACAGTATGACATTTTCACAATGTTCAATCTTCCTATCCATGAGCATGGTACATTCTTCCATGTATATATAGATCTCTTATAGTTTCTTGAAGCAATCTCCTCATATCTTTACCAGCATTTGTTGTTTTCTTTTTCCCCAATCAATGCCAGTATTGCCAGGTTGAGGTGATATCTCATTGTATTTTTTTTTTTTTTT
>NW_006921627.1:8040319-8055346 GCF_000298275.1 Orycteropus afer afer
CTTCAAGGCTCAGGGGTCCAAGATTATCTTCTGTGTCTGTATTAATTGGTTTCCCTTTTCTTTGTTGAAGAGGGTCTGTGCAGTCCTTCTGCCTAGTCCGCCATCTTACCGGAACTCTCATTGTAGTTTTGATTTGCACCTCCTAATGGCTAATGCCTAAGGCACTTGACTTTTAACCAGAAGGCTAGTGGTTCAAACCCACCAACCACTCCTTGGAAGGAAGGTTGGGCAATCTACTTCTATAGTGACACTGCCTCGGAAACCCAAGGAGGGGTCGCTATGAGTTGGGTCCAACTCGATGGCACATAACAACAACAAAGGCTACCGATTAAATGATTGTGAGGATCTTTCCACGTGTTTGTTAGCCTCCCAAAAGTCTTCTTTGGTGTCTCTTGTTCATGTCCTTTGCCTATTATATAGTTGGATTGTTTATCTTTTTCTTGTTAAGGTGTTGAAATTTTCAATGAATTTTAGGCATTAGACCTTTGTCAGATATGTCATTTCCACTTTTTTTTTTCCCATGTCTGTGGGATTTTTGTTGTTGTTGTTGTTATTCTTTTAGTAAAGTCTTTTGATGAGCATAAGTATTTAATATTTAGGAATTCCTAGTTTTCTGGTTTACCTTCTGCTGTCTATGTTAGTCATGTTTCAAAACTAAAAAGCGAGACTCTGCCATCAAGTCAATTCTGAGTCATAGCGACCCCCATGGGATTTCTGAGGCTGTAAATCTTTATGGAAGTAGATTACCCCATCTTCCTTCTGAAGAGCAGCTGGTGGGTTTGAATTGCTGACCTTCTGTTCTGGTTAGCAGCCAAATGCCTTATCCTTTATGCCACCAGAGTTCCTTTTAGTTATGTTTGATACTCTTTTTATGCCATAAATTAGGGTCCTTAGCTTTTTCCCTATGTTTTTATCCATGAACTTTATAATTTTAGGTTTAACATTTAGGTCTTTGATCCATATTGAGTTAGTTTTTGTGTATAGTGTGAGGTATGGATTTTGTTTCATTTTTATGTGGATGGATATCCAGTTTTACCAGCATCATTTGTTAAAGGGACTATTTCTTCCCCCATTTAATGGCCTTTGGCCTTTGTCAAAGATCAGCTGTGTATAAACCAAAACCAGACTCTCTGCCATGGAGTTGGATCTGACTCACAGCGACCCCTCTTTGGGTTTCTAAGGCAGTAGATGGAAGTAGATTGCCCCATCTTCCTTCCGAGGAGTGGCTGGTGGGTTTGAACCTCTAGCCTTCTGGTTAGCAGTCAAATGCCTTAGGCGCTATGCTACCAGAGCTCCTCCAGCTATGTATAGCTGGATGGATTTACTTACGGATTCTCAATTCCATTGGTCTGTGTATCTGTCATTGTACCAATATTAGGCTATTTTGACTATTGTGGCTGTATAGTAGATACTGAGATTGGGAAGGATGAAGCCTGCTACTTTCTTCTTCTTCTTCAATAATGCTTTAGCTATCTAGGGCCTCTTTTAACATACAGTTGGAGATTAGTTTTTCCATTTCATTGAAAAATAAAGTTAGAATTTGGATCAGGATTACATTATATCTATAGATTGCTTTGGGTTTTGTTGTTAGGTGTTGTTGAGTCAGTTCCAACTCATAGCTGCCTTATATACAACAGAATGAAATAGTGCCCAGTCATGTGCAATACTCACAATTGTTGCCATGTTTGAGCCCTTTATTGCAGCCACTATGTCATTCATCTCAGTGGAGATCTTCCTTTTCACTGACCCTCTGCTTTACCAAGATTGATGTCCTTCTTCAGGGACTCAACCCTCCTGATAACATGTCCAAAGTATATGGAACAAAGTCTTACCTTCCTCACTTCCAAGGAGCATTCTGGCTTTACTCTTTCCAACACACATTTGTTCATTCTTCTGGCAGTCCATGGTACATTCAGTATTCTTCACCAGCACCATCATTCAAATGCATCAGTTGTTCTTCAGTCTTCCTTATTCCTTGTCTATCTTTTGCATGCATATGAGACAATTAAAAATACCATAGCTTGGGTCAGGCACACCTTACTGCTCAGAGTGATATATTTGCTTTTTAACATTTTAATGAGGTATTTTGCAGAAGATTTGTCCAATACAATACTTCATTTTATTTCTTGACTGATGTTTCCATGGGTGTTGATTGTTGATCCAAGTAAAATTAAATCCTTGACAATATTCCATCAAGATGTTGTTATTGGTCTAGTTGTAAAGATTTTTGTTTTCTTTAGGTTGAGGTTAATCCATATCGACGGCTGTAGTCTTTGATCTTCATCAGTAAGTGCTTCAAGTCCTTTTTGCTTTCAGCAAGGAAGGTTGTGTCACCTGCATATCTAAGGTTGACAATGAATCTTCCTCCAATCCTGATGCTGCATTCTTCATGTAGTCCAGCTTCTTAGCTTATTTCCTCAGAATACAGATCGAATGAGTATAGTATAGTGAAAGGACACAACCCTGACACACACCTTTCCTGATTTTAAACCATGTAGTATCCCCTTTTTCTGTTCAGATGACTGTCGATTTATTTACAGGTTCCTCATGACCACAATGAAGTGTTCTGGAATTTCCATTCTTTGCAGTGTTATCCATAATTTGTTATGATCCACACAATCAACTGGCTTTGTATAAGCCATAAACACAGATAAATATCTTTCTGGTATTCTCTGCTTTCAGCCAAGATCTATGTGAATCTGGCTTGAATTTCTGCCATAATCACTTTAGTGGTATTGACATTTTCACAATGTTAAGTCTTCCTGTCCATGAACATGGTATGATCTTTCCATTTGTGTAGAACTCTTTTGGTTTCTTATATTTTTATAAGAAACATTTGGTGTTTTATATTTTTATTTGTATAAGTCTTTTATGTTGCTAGATTTATTCCTAAGTATTTTATCTTTATCTTTATCTTTTTGTTGGCTATAGATGAAAGGAAAATTGGGCAATCCACTTCCTTAGAGATACCACCCAGGAAACCCAAGGAGGGGTCGCTATGAGTTGGATCTGACTTGATGGCAGTGACTTTGGTTTTTTGGTATAGTAAATGTTATTGTTTTTCTGATTTCTTTTTCAGAGTTCTCTTGGTTAGTGTAGAGGAATCCAACTGATTTTTGTATGTTGATCTTAATACCTTGTCACTTTTCTGAACCCTTCTCTTGGTTCCAGTGACTTTCTTGTGGAGTCTCTGGGCATTTCTATGCACAGGATTGTGGTAGTTCAGTTTGTGTGTCAACTTGGCTGGACCTGGTTGAATGGCTGGGCAGCTGGATGTAGTATTCCCCATGATGAAACTGCTAATCAACTCCATGGTGGAATCTACTGTGAGCAGCTGAGTAGCTGCCTTAGGGAATGTGGTCTGTTTCCTGTATATAAGGAGAAGCCTTGGGGAATGGTCTCTAGCTTATGGCATGCTTGAACCCTGCATGTAGCCAAGTCATTGTTCAGCAGCCTGCTATGCTCTGCTGACCTTGGGACTTTCAATGGACTTGAACTAATGGCCTGCTGTGTGGTTTGGTAACATTGGGACTGTGCCATTTTAGTTGTCGACCTTGGGCTTGTTAGCCTCAGCAGCCAGTAGCTACTTGAGTGAAGAGATACCTCTAGGTTCATTGGGCCGGGACCAAGAGGCCGAGCTGAAACCTGAGGTCAAGGGGCTTTCACCCAGCCCCTAGAGCCTGGCACTTTGAACTTGGACTTTTTAGCCTCCCGTTTCTGTAAGAGAATAAACTCCTGTTTGTTCAAGCCATCACATTTGTGGTATATTCCTGTCAGAGTGGTACTAGGTAATCAGAACAAGGATCATATCATTGGTGAATAGGTATTGTTTTACTTCTTCCTTACCAATTTGGTTGCCCTTTACTTCCCTTTCTTTCCTTATTGCTCTAGCTAGGACTTCCAGTACAATATTTAATAAGAGTGATGATAAAGAGCATCCTTGTCTAGTTCCTATTCTTAAGGGGAATGCTTTCAGTCTCTCTCCATTGTGAGTAATGTGAATAAATTCTTATCAGTTTTACATGACAGAAGACATCTTTAAAATGTTCAGAAACAAAGATGTCATTTTGAGCGCTAAGTTACACCTGACTCAAGGCATGGTATTTTTTTTACTGTTATTATTGAGTTGTATATTCTGTCCTTTGTCAGATATATGTATTACAGATATGTTCCCTGGACCCATGAATTGTTATATATTTGTTCTGTTTCAGTCAACTACCATCATTATTCTTTTTAATGCTCAAATTGTCCTATTTTTAAGACAAAGTTTTTTTTAAAAGCACATGTACTTGAACCATTTTGAATGGAAATATGCCAGAAATTCATTCCTGTGGTTTCAAACATAATCTACTGAACCCACAGTTTAGATTTTTCTTGATAAATCATGAATGCCTTCTTATAAATATTGAGCATTTCTTTTTGTAAATACTTAGGATTTCTTTTGGGTCTGATGAGGGAGAAGATGCTGACCACCTTGCTAATAAATAATGGCATGTCACCATCGGGTATGACTCTAAATCGGCTTTATAACAAACATGCCAGAACTTCTTAAACAATTGTTTTTCACACGAGTTAGGCAACTATCAGCCTATTCTAAAGAGGTAGATTAATATAACTCAACACAGTTTTGAGCGCTTCTTTGGATGGTTTTCAGATTCTACTTATAAGCCTGACAAGAAAATCAGCTTGTGCTGTTCAACCATATTTAACAACAAGCACTTATTGAGACTTGACTCTGGGCCAGGCACAGTACTAGATGCTTCACATCCATTGTTGCATGCACTTAATCTTATGTAAATTCTAAAAGGTGGGTATAATTAACTCTATTTTACAGATTATGAAACTGACACAGAGAAAGATTAAGTTACATGCCTAGGGTTATAGTTCCTAAGTGGATTGGATTCAAATCTGGTTCTCTCTGACCCCCAAGGCTCTGCTCATTCTAGTATACTATAGTACATCCCATCATTTTCTTTTTCTTTTTTTGTAATGCGCAAGTTATTATTTTTTTTATTGTGATTTGGGTGAAAGTTTACAGAGCAAATTCACTTTCCATACAGCAGCTCACATACACTTTGTCTCAACTGACTGCATTTTACCACAAATGACATTGACTACAATTTACCACAATGCAACATCTCCCCTCCCACTTCCTCCCTATAGTTTACGTCTTCCCAGGGTCCATCCCTCCATGCACTCTTGCCTCCTGAGTTGTCTCCCTGGGTATTCACAGCCCTTCTATTCTCCCATGATTGATCTCTCCAAGAGTGTATCTATCTAGTGCAAATGTTCAGCTCATATGCCTGTCTTCTGTTTGGCTGGAAGCCACAAGAGTGGGTTCAGTTCCAGACCTTTTAATTGTGGTGTGGGTGAAAATTTACAGAGCAAATTCACTTTCCATACAGCAGTTCGCATAATCACATATACTTTGTCTTATGACATTAACTACAATTTACCACAATGCAACAGGCTCCCCTCCTACTTCCTCCTGATAGTTACCTCTTGCCTGTGCCCATCGCTCCATGCACTCCTGCCCTCTGAGCTATCTCTCTGTGCATAAACAGCCCTTCTTTCTCCCATAATTGTTCTCTCCAAGGAGTGTATCTACCTCAGGTAAATGTTCAACTCATATGTCTGTCTTTTGTTTGGCTGGAAGCCACAGGTGTGGGTTCAATTCCAGATCTGAAAGGCAGCTAGGGGCCATAGTCTCAGTGGTTCCATCAGGCTCTATCAGACCAGCAAACTTGGTCCCCCTTTTTTTTTCCCCCAAATGATTTTGAGTTTTGTTCCACATTGTTCTCCCACTCTATCCAGGATCTCCTACATAGATCCCCCTCAAATGGTTGATAGTGGTAGCTGGGCACCATCTAATATCCCATCATTTTCACTGGTTCAGAAATAAAAAATCTACTTCAAATGGTGGAAGCTTTTCAAAATGTAGCTTTTTAAATGCATACATACATGGTATATTTGGAAGAGGATTCCAAAATTATTAGTGGTGGCAGCTCCCAGAAAAAGTAACCTGTCTTCCAGAAGGATTGCTTTGGAGAAGGCAAGACCAAGGGTTTCGCAGTCTCATTACCTTATTATTATTCTCACATCCTCTTTGACGCTTCCTTCATTTTGTGTTACCAGTCAATTTTTACTCCTGTTAATATTTCCTGGTGTTTCTAATCTATTTTGAGTTTTGTTCCACATTTTTTTTTTGACTCTACCCAGGACCTCCTATTGTAATCCCTTTCAGAACACTTGGTAATGGTAGCTGGGCACCATCTACTTCTTATAGTCTCAGGATTGTGGAGGGTGGGGTTCATATGGTCCATTAATTCCTTGAACTAATTCTTTCCATGTGTCTTTGATTTTCTCCACTCTTCTTTGCTCTCCATGGTGAGATACCAATGGTTGCACTTTAGATGGCTGCTCACAAGCTTTTCAGACCTCAGTCTCTACTAACCAAAGTTGGATGTAGAACACTGTCTTTGTGGACTATGTTATGCCAATTGATCTTGATGTTCCCTGGTTCTGAGCCCCAGGTTCAGTGACTCATTCCCTCAAGGTGTTTGGTTATGACTAAGAAGCTTTCATAACTCTGCCCCTTGTATGCTCTCGTATTCATGGATATATATTGCAGCACATATAAATATATATGCAGAAATAAACTCTGTCAAACCTATATATATTCATAGGTTTAGTCCCATTTGCCTTCCTACTCCTGTTCAGCTTGTGTACCACTTGTAGATTATTGTTATTACTGTTATTGCAAGGTTGTATATGTAATAGTATTTACCTTTGTTGCCTTTTACTCTTGTGCTCCTCCCAGTGTCTTCCTTTACCTTGATCATTTGGTGCTGACCTTTCCCTTATATATTGCCTTTCTCTTCATCTAAGCTAATACATGTTAACCCTCTAGACTTACACCCCTTCCCCTCCTACCCCTGGTAACCTTCAAAGAATGTTTCTTTCTTTGTGTAAATCAGTTTTTCTTGACTTTTTATAATAGTGATGTCATACAGTATCTGTCCTTTTGTAATTGACTGATTTTACTCACCATAATGTCTTCCAGGTTCATCCATGTTATGAATGTTTTGCAGATTCATCATTGTTCTTTAATGTTACGTAGTATTCCATTGTGTGTATGTACCATAGTTTGTTTATCCATTCTTCCATTGATGGGCACTTAGGTTGTTTCCATCTTTTCACTGTTGTAAATAATGCTGCTATGAACATGGGTGTGCATATATCTGTCTGTGACCCGGCTCTTATTTCTCTAGGATATATATATGCCTACTAGTGGAATTGCTGGATCATATTATATTTGCAGGAGCTCAGGTAGCATAGTGCCTAAGGCATTTTACTGCTAACCAGAAGGCTGGCGGTTCAAACCCACCAGCCACTCCTCAGAAGGAAGGTTATGCAATCTACTTCCATAGTGATACTGCCTCAGAAACCCAAGGAGGGGTCTCTATGAGTCAGATCTGACTCAATGGCACATAACAACAGCAACAACATTATATTTGCATTTCCAACTGTTTAAGGAAGTGCCATACTGTTTTCCACAGTGGCTTCACCATTTTACAGTCCTGCTAGTGGTGTTTGGGGGTTCTGGACTCTCCGCAATCTCCCCAGAATTTTTTGAATTTTGCTCTTAATGCTGGGGTGACATGGTGTTTCACTGTTGTTTTGATTTGTATATCTGTAATGGCTAATGATTGTGAGCATTTCTTCATGTGAAAAACTACCATACTAATTTTCAGAATGCCTATATTATTTTATATTCCAACCAGTAATGCATGAGTGGCCCAGTTCCTCCACATCATCAGTACATTGTGTTGTCAGTATTTTCCCACATTATTTAAAATAAACTTTTAATTTTAGAGTAATTTTAGATTTACATAAAAGTTGCAAGGATAGTGCAGAGGGTTCCATCTACCTTTTACTCAGTTTCCTCTGTTGTCAACATCTTACCTTACTGTAGTGCCATAATGAGGAAACACTAAGGAACCAACATTGCAGCTAGTGGTCTCCTATCATCAGAAGCTAAGAAGAGTGCAAAATAACAAGGGCATTTGGAAGTAATCAGCCATAGGACATGATGGCCCTTGAGACCAGAAGAACTAGATGGTGCCCGGCTACCAATGCCAACCACTCAGGAAATTATCAAATCTGGAGATCCTGGATAGAGTGGGAGGGAAAACATGGAACAAAATTAAAAAACTCAATAATGACCAGAATTACTGGTCAGATGGAGTCTGGAGAGACCCCTAATACTATGTCCCTGGGATACATTCTGGGCCTGGAATAAAGCTCACAATTAAAAAAAAAAAAAAAAACGGAACCAACATTGGTATATTGCTAAATGCCATAGTTTATTCAGATATCACTAGCTTTTCTCTAATTTCTTTTTTCTGTCTGAGGATCCAACCAAGGGATACCACATTACATATAGTTGTCTCTCCTTTTGTTTGTGTTTCTCAGACTTTCCTTGTTTTTGATAACCTTGACAGCTTTGAGGAATTGGTGATCAGGTATTTTGTAGGTGTCAATTCGGATTTTTTGATATTTTTCTCATGGTCCAACTGGGGCTGTGAGTTTTTGAGATGATTACCACAAAGGTCAAGTGTGATTTCCATCATATCATATCAAGGGTATGTGTAATCAACATGACTTACCACTACTGATATTAGACTTGATCACCTGGCTAAAGTAGTATTTGCCAGGTTTCTCCATTATAAAGTTACATTTTTGTCCTCCCCATTCCTTATTTTAAGGATCCCTGGTGGTACAGTGGTTAAAGCACTCGACTATTTACCAAAAGGTCAGTGGTTCAAACCCACTACTCACTCACAGGAGAAAGATGTGGCAGTCTGCTTTTGTGAATACAAAACATACAGCCTTGGGAACCCTATAGGGCAGTTCTACTCTTTTATATGGGTTCACTATAATCAGAATTGACTCAATGACAGTGGGTTTTGGGTTCCATACTTTACCTGTTGGAAGCAAGTCATTAGTGTAGCACATTCTCATAAAATAAGTTCCACCTCCTTGAGAGGGCTGTTGTTGTTAGGTGCCTTCAAGTTGGCTCCAACTCATAGAGGGGTGCTGTATGTACAAAAGAACGAAACACTGCCCAGTCCTGCAGCATCTTTACAGTTGTTGCTAGGTTTGAGCCTATTATTGTAGCCACTGTGTCAATCCATGTTGTTGAGGGCCTTCCCTTTTTCACTGACCCTCCACTTTACCAGACATGATATCCTTCTCCAGGGACTGGTCCCTTCGGATAACATGACCATTCTCACTTCTAAGGAGCATTCTGGCTGCACTTCTTCCAGGACAGATTCGTTCATTCTGGCAGTCCATGGTACTTTCAATATTCATTGCCAATACCACAACTCAAAAGCATCAACTCTTCTTCAGTTTTCCTTATTCATTCTCCAGCTTTCACATGCATATGAGGCGATTGAAAACTCCATGGCATGGATTAGACACACCTCAGTCTTCAAACAGACATTTTTGCTCTTAAGCACTTTAAAGAGGTCTTTTGCAGCAGATGTGCCCAGTGCAAGACAACTTCTGATTTCTTGACTGCTGCTTCCATTGGTGTTGATTGTGGATCCAAGTAATATAAAATCATTGACAACTTCAATCTTTTCTCCATTCATCGTGATGCTGCTTATTGGTCCAGTTGTGAGGATTTTAGTTTTTTTTGTTGTTGAGGTATAATCCATACTGCAGACTGTAGTCTTTAATCTTCATCAGTAAGTGCTTCAAGTCAGCCTCACTTTCAGTAACCAAGGTTGTGTCGTCTGCGTATCTCAGGTTGTAGTTTTCTTCCAATCCTGATGCTGTGTTCTTTTTCATATAGTCCAGCTTCTCGGATTATTTGCTCAGCATACCGATTGAACAAATATGGTGAAAGGATGCAACCCTGACATACTCCCTTCTTGATTTTAAGCCATACGGTATCCCCTTGTATTCAAATGACAGCCTCCTGGTCTATGTATAGATTCCTTATGAGCACAATTAAATGTTCTGGAATTCCCATTCTTCTCAATGTTATCCATACTTTGTTAAATCCACATGGTTGAATGCTTTTGCATAGTCAATAAAACATAAGTAAACATCTTTGTAGTATTCTTGGCTTTGAGCCAAGATCCATCTGATGTCAGCAATGATATCCTTTGTCCCACATCCCACGTCCTGTTCTGAATCCAGCTTGCATCTCTGGAAGTTCCCTGTCAATATATTGCAGCAACCATTTTTGAATTATCTTCAGCATGTGATATTAATGATATTGTTCGGTAATTTCCACATTCTGTTTGATCACCTTTCTTTGGAATGGGGCAAATATGGGTCTCTTCCAGTCAGTTGGCCAGGTAGCTGTCTTCCAAATTTCTTGGCATAGATGAGTAAGTGCCTCCAGTGCAGCATCCCATTATTGAAACACCTCAATGGGTATCCTGTCAGTTCCTGGAGCCTCGTTTTTCTCCAATTCCTTCAGTGCAGCTTGGACTTCTTTCTCAATGTCATTAGTTCTTGATCATATGCCACCTCCTGAAGTAGATGAACATTGACCAGTTCTTTTTGGTACAGTGACTCTGTGTATACCTCCCATTTTCTTTTGATGTTTCCTGCATCATTCAATATTTTGCCCATAGAATCTTTCAATATTACAACTTGAGGCTTGAATTTTTTCTTCAGTTCTTTCAGTTTGAGAAATGCTGAGCATGTTCTTCTCTTTTATTTTTCTAACTCCAGTTATTTGCACATCCCATTAATAATTGACTTCATCTTCTCAAGCTGCTTATTGAAATCTTCTGTTCAGCTCTTTTATCTTGTCATTTCTTCCATTTGCTTTAGCTACTCTCCATTGAAGAGCAATTTTCAGTCTCTTCTGACATTCATTTTGGTCTTTTCTTCCTTTCTTGTCTTTTTAATGACCCTTTGCTTTCTTCATGTATGATATTCTTGATGTCATCCTACAATTCATCTGGTTTTTGGTCACTGGTGTTCAACGCATCAAATCTATTGTTTTGATGGTCCCTAAATCAAGTGGGATATAACCAAGCTCATATTTTGGTTCTCATGGACTTGTTTTAATTGCGAACACCTTCAACTCGACTTGCATATGAACAGTTGATAGTCTGTTCACAGTTAGCTCCCGGCCTTGTTTTGGTTGAAGATATTGAGCTTCTCCATTGCTTCTTGCCACAGTTGTAGTCAATTTGATTCCTGTGTATTCCATCTGGCAAAGTTCACATTTATAACCACTGCTTATGTTGTGGAAAAAGGTATTTGCAATGAGTAAGTTGGTAGTCTTGCAAAAATTCTATCATGCGATCTCTGACATAATTTCTACCACCAAGGCCATATTTTCCAACTACCGGTGATTCTTCTTTGTTTCTAACTTTTGCATTCCAATCACCAATAATAATCAACACATCTTGATTGCATGTTTGGTAAATTTCAGACTGCAAAAATTGGTAAAAATCTTCAATTTCCTCCTCTTTAGCTTTGGTGGTTGGTGTGTAAATTTGAATAATAGCAGTAATAACTGGTCTTCCTTGTAGGCTTATGCATATTATCCTATCACTGGCAGCATAGTACTTCAGGATAGAGCTTGAAACATTCTTTGTGATGATGGATGCCACCCCTTTTCTCTTCAGTTTGTCATTCCTCTTTAAACTGTCATTCCTGGCACAGTAATGGTTGTCTGATTCAAAGTGACCAAAACCAGTCAATTTCAGCTCACTAATGCTTAGGATATCAATCTTTATACATTCCATTTCATATCTGACAACTTCCAATTTTCCTGTATTCATACTTCATACATTCCATGTTCCAATTGTTAATGGATGTATGCAGCTGTTTCTTCCCATTTTTAGTTGTGGAACATCAGCAAATGGAGGTCTCAAAAACTTTACTCCATTCACATCATTAAGGTTGACTCTACTTTGAGGAGGCAGCTCTTCCCCACTCATCTTTTGAGTGCCTGCTGACCTGAGGGGATCAACTTCTACCACTATATTGGACAATGTTTTAGGGCTATTCATAAAGTTTTCCAGTACTATATCAGACAGTGTTTCACTGTTATTCATAAGGTTTTCACTGGCCAATTCTCTGAGAAGTGGATGTCCCCTTCTTTCTTCCAAGTCTGTCTTAGTCTGGAAGCTCCATTGAAACCTGTCCACCCTGGGTGACCTGGTGATATTTGAAATACCAGTGGCATAGCCTCCAGTCTCACAGCAGCACACAAACCACCACAATATGACAAACTGACACACAAGTGGTGGCCTTGAGAGGGCAGTGTCTGCGTAAATTATCTGGAATTTTTTGTAAAGACTATATGACTACTTTTTGAAGAACGAAGAAAAGCAGAGACACATGGAAACTACTAGTCCAAGGAACTAATAGACCATGTGATCCTCAGCCTATATGGCCATGAGACTAGAAGAACTAAATGAGGCCCAGCTACCACTGTCAACCATTCAGAGGGGGATCAGTGCAAGACATTCTGGATAGAGTGGGAGAATAATATGGAACAAAACTCAAAGTAAAACAACAACACCAAAAAAAAAAAAACCCCACCAGGTTTGCTGGTCTGATGGAGCCTAGTGAGAACCCTGAGATTATACTGTGGCCCTTAGTTACCCTTCAGGTCTGGAATTGAACTCACTTCTGTAGCTTCCAGACAAACAGTAGACAGGCATATGGGGTGAACATTTACATCAGGTAGATACACTCCTTGGAGTGATCAATTATGGGAGAATAGAACAGCAGTGATTGCACAGGGAGACAGCTTGGGGAACAGGAATGCATGGGAGGGAAGGACACAGAGAAGAGGTAATTATGGGGAGGAAGTAGGAAGAAAGCTGTTACACTGTGGGGAATTGCAGTCAATGTCATGAAACAAAATGTGTATGAATTGCTGTATGGAAAATGAATTTGCTCTGTAAACTTTCACCCAAATCACAGTAATTTTTTTTAAAGAATATTTTGCTACTTTTTATTTAAGCCATATCTCATTGTGTTTTTAATTTTCATTTCTCAAATGCTAATAATGTTTAACCCACAAGCCACTCCTTGGAAGGAAGATGGGGCAATCTAGTTCGTAGTGATACTGCCTCGGAAACCCAAGGAGGGGTCGCTACGAGTCGGGTCTGACTCAACAGCACATAACAACAGCAATAATGTTTAACATCTTTTAAAAGACTTGTTATGTATATATTCTCTTCATTGAAATGTCTGTTTGTGCCATTTTTTGGTTGAATTATTTGTTTTTGTGTTTTAATGGTTGTGTTTTTGAGACCTCTTTATATGTTCTAGAAGCGCTGGTAGCACAGTGCTTAAGATCTCAGCTGCTAAGCAAAGGGTCAACAGTTAGAATCAACTAGCTTCTCTGCAGGAGAAAGATGTAGCAATCTGCATCTATAAAAATTACAGCCTTGAAGATAGTCTTACATATGTACGTGTGCTACAAAAATATCCATATACAGTACAAAAGTAACTAGGGACAAGGTTGGAGTAGTTTCTCAGAGACAACCAAATACCTTGAGGGAGAGAGTCACTGGGCCTGTGAGCTCAGGACCAAAGTCTTGGGGGACACTTTGCTCAACTGGCGCAACATAGTACAGAAAAATCTTGTTCTACATCCTACTTTGGTGAGTAGTGACTGAGGTCTTAAAAGCTGTCAAGTGACCATCTAAGATGCAACTATTGGTCTCCCCTCATCTGAAGCAAAGAAGAGTGAAGAAAATCAATGTCATTTGGAAACAATAAATCCAAAGATATGGTAGAACACAGGGACCTCAGCCTTCATGACCCTGAGACCAGAAGAACTAGATGGTGCCTGACCACCGATTTTTTAGAGCAATGTGAACCACTCAGAAAGGATCAAAATTGGAGGTCCTGGATAGAGTGGGAAGAAATATGTGGAACAAAATTCAAAAAAACAAAAATGACCGGAATTACTGGTCAGATAGAAGCTGACCCCTGAGAGTATGGTCCTGGGTTATCCTTTGGGCCAGGAACTGGATTCACTTCTGTGAATTAGCTCTCAGCCAAACAGTATAAAGACCTACAAGCAGAACACTTTCCCAAGGAAAATGCACCTGCCTCCCTAAGGAGATGGACCCCCTAAATCAATCAATCATGAGACATCAGAAGGGTAGCATTTGGATAGAGAGAAAGCTATACAGACAGGAATGCACAGACAAGAAGGGCCTAAGGGAGGGATAGTCACAGGGAGGAGATGGGAGGAGAGCTTTTTATGATTGGGGATTGTAATTGGGCCATGAAACCAACTATACATAAACTTTTATAAAATGAAGTGACTTTGTAAATTTGCACCCACATCACAATAAAAAAGAAAAAAAGATTATAGCCTTGGAAAACCTGTAGGGCAGTTTTACTTTATCCTATAGAATCACTATGAGTTGGAATCCACTTGACTGCAATGAGTTTGGTTTTTATGTATTCTAGATATTAGCCCACTGTCAGATACGTTGTTTTAAAAGATTTCCTTTTAAGCTATAGCTTAAGGAGCTCTGGTGGTGTAGTGCCTAAGCCATTTGAGTGCTAACCAGAAGGTTTGTGGTTCAAACCCACCAGCCACTCCGTGGAAGGAAGACCAGACAATCTACTTCCATAAAAATTTACTGCCTCAGAAACCCAAAAGGGGTTGCTATGAGTTGGAATCAACTCAATGGCAGTGAGTTTAGTTTTTTGGTTTGAGTCTACAGCTTATCTTTTCATCCTCTTAACAGGTCCTTTCTCAGAGTAAACATTTTTAATTTTGATTAAGTTCAACTAATCAATTCTTTTTTCTTTTATGAATCATACTTTTGGGGTCAACTTTTGCCTACTTGATAGTGAGGTTTTTTTTGTTTTGTTTTGTTTTTTAGTTTTAACTTACAATTATGTCTTTGATCCATTTAGAGTTAGGTTTTGTATGTGTAAGACTTACATCGAGGTTCATTTTTTATGTGTATGAATATTCAGTTGCTCCAGCACCATTTGTTGGAAAGGCTT
>NW_006921627.1:8063759-8066391 GCF_000298275.1 Orycteropus afer afer
TCTGTGTCTGTGTTAATTGGTTTCCCTTTTCTTTGTTGAAGAGGGTCTGTGCAATCCTTCTGCCTAGTCCGCCATCTTGCCCCGCCTCCTGGGACAATCTTTTCATGGTGTTTTAAAAAAATATATTATTGTAAAGGATCGTGCTTTATTCTGTTAGTATGTTGCAGGAATAGATATAGAAATAGATTGCTAGATACCAAAACCCAAAACCCACTGCCATTGAGTAGATTCTGACTCAAAGTGACCCTATAGGACAGAGTAGCATTGCCCCACAGGCTGTTCTAGGCTGTAAATCTTTACAGAAGCAGATTGCCACATCTTTCTCCAATGGAGTGGCTAGTAGCTTCAAACAACTGACCTTGTGGTTAGCAGCCAAATGCTTTAACAACTACAACAACAGAACTCCTTTAGATAGATAAATAGACTTTTAAAATTAACAGACTATTTTTAGAGCAGTTTTAGGTATATAGGAAAACTGAGCAGATACCACAGACTCTTCTCATATACCTCTTCTTCCCCTGCCAACAGTTTCGTCTGTTAGCATTTGGCTTTAGTGTGGTGAAATCCCTAGGTGGTGCAAACAATTAATGTTTTGGTTCCTAACTGAAAAGTTGGAAGTTTTTGCCCACCCAGAGGTGCCAGGAGAAGGGCCTGGCTGATTTACTTCCACAAATATCAGTCATTGAAAACCCTATAGAGCACAGTACTACTCTGACACACATGGGGTTGCCATAAGTTGGAATAGCGAGCAGGCAACTGGTTATATTAGCATGGCACATTTGTTACAATTGATTAATCAATATTGATACATTATTATTACCTCAAATCTATAGTTTACATTGAGGTCACTCTTTGTACAATTCTATGGGTCTTGACAAATGCATAATGTCATGTATCTACTATTACAATATCATACTGAACAATTTTACTCCCTTAAAAATGCCCTGTGCTTCACCTATTCATCCCTCTGCTCTCTCCCAAATCACTGAACTTTTTACTCTCTTGAAGTTTGCCTTTTCCAGGATGTCATATATAGTTGAAATTAGATAGCCTTTGTAGACTGCCTTCTTGAACTTAACAATATGCATTTAAGTTTCAATTAATACAACATGCATTGTCCTAGTTGACTATGCAAAGGCATTTGACTGTGTGGATCATAATAAATTATGGATAACATTGCAAAGAATGGGAATTACAGAACAATTCATTGTGCTCATGCAGTTCCTGTACACAGACAAACAGGTAGTCATATGAACAGAAAAAAGGGATTCTGCATGGCTTAAAATCAGGAAAGGTGTGCATCAGTGTTGCATTCTTTCAGCATACTTATTCAATCTGATGCTAAGCAAATAATCCGAGAAGCTGGACTGTCTGAAGAAGAACGTGGCATCAGGATTGGATGATGAATCATTTACAACTTGTGATATGCAGATGATACAATCTTACTTACTGAACATGATGAATACTTGTAGTAGTTACTAATGATCAAAGACTGCAGCCTTCAGTATGGATTATATCTCAACATAAGGAAAACAAAAATCCTCACAACTGGACCAATAAGCAACATCATGATAAATGGAGAAAAGATTGAAGTTGTCAAAGAATTAATTTTACTTGGATCCACAATCAACACTCATGGAAGCAGCAATCAAGAAATCAAATGACATATTACATAGGGCAAATACCATCGATATGGTCAGGAGGGACTAGTCCCTGGAGAAGGACATCATGCTCGATAAGGTAGAGGGTCAGCAAAAAAGAAGAAAGAGCCTCAATGAAATGGATTGACATTGTGGCTACAACAGTAGGCTCAAACATGGCAACAATTGTGAGGAGGGCTCAGGACTAGGCAGTGTTTTGTTCTGTTGTACGTAGTGTTTCTATGAGTCAGAACAGACTCAGCAGCACCTAACAATAACAATATTCCATTGGTTGGATGTACTATATCTATTGAGGGACCAAAACCCAAACCAAAGTCACTGCCAGAGTCAGATCTGACTCATAGTGACCCCTCCTTGGGTTTCCAAGGCACTATCACTATGGAAGTAGATTGCACAACCTTCCTTCTGAGGAGTGGCTGGTGGGTTTGAACTGCCAGACTTCTGGTTAGCAGTCAAATGCCTTAGGCACTACACCACCAAAGCTCCTTATTGAGGGACATCTTGGGCAATTTTTATCCAAGTTTTGGGCAATTATGAATGAAGCTACTATAAATATTATTGTACAAATTTCCATGTAGACATACATTTTCAACTCATTTGGTTAAATACCTAGGAACACGATTACTGAACCATATGGTAAAATTATGTATTGCAAACCTAAGTATTTTAAGAAACTGCCAAATGCTAGCTTCCAAATGACTACCATTTTGCATTCCAGCAACAATGCATGAAAGTTCCTGTTGCTCCACATCCTCACCAGCACATGGTAGTGTCAGTGTTTTGAATTTTAAGTATTCTAATAGATACACAGTGGTATTTCATTGTTATTTTGCAGTGTACAATGACATATATATATTATTTTGCAGTGTATAATGACATATAGGGAGCTCTGGTAGCATAGTGGCTAAGACACTTGCCTGCTAACCAGACGGCTGGCGGTTCAAACCCACCAGCCACTCCTCGGAAGGAAG
>NW_006921627.1:8066491-8068871 GCF_000298275.1 Orycteropus afer afer
TCAAACCCACCAGCCACTCCTCGGAAGGAAGGTTGGGCAATCCTACTTCCGTAGTGATACTGCCTAGGAAACCCAAGAAGGGGTCGCTATGAGTCGGGGCCGACTCGACGGCACATAACAACAACAACAACAAATGACATATGATGTTAAACATCTTTTCATATGGTTATTTATTATTTATTATTGGTTAGATGTCTTTTCAGATCTTTTGCCTGTTTCTTAGTTGGTTTGTTTCCTTATTGTTGACTTTTATGAGTTCTTTGTGTGTTTTAGATACCAGTCTTTTATCAGATATGTTTTGCAAATATTTCCCCAGTCTGTGACTTGTCTTTTCATTCTCTTAACAGCATCTTCTGCAGAGCAAAAGTTTTAAATTTTAATGAAGTCCAACTTGTTCATTTTTCTTTTTATTTATTTTTCTTTTTTTTAATGGAGACACTTTTGGTGCTACATGAAAAACTCATTGCCAAAATGAAGGTTACCTACATTTTCTCCTGGAAGTTTTGTAGTTTTACATTTAGATCTATAAACCACTTTGAGTTAATTTTTGTGTGTGTGGATGTCCATTCTACCATCATTTCTGTAAAAATTGTCCTTTGCTCCTTTCTCAAAGATCAGTTGATAATATTTATGTGGATGTATTTCTGAGCTATTTAGTTTGTTCTTTTAATCTGTTTGTCTACACATCCATCAGTGACATGTTGTCTTGACTACTGTGAAGTCAGGTAAGTTCATTCCTCCAACTTTGTTTCTCTTATTTAGTATTGTATTGGCTATTCAGGATCTTTTGCCTTTCCATATGAACTTTAGAATCAGTTTGTTAATATCTGCAAAATAACTTGCCAAGAGTTTGCTTGGGATCGCACTGAATTTATAGGTCAGATTGGAAACAACTGACATCTTAAGACCATGGAGTCTTCTAATCTATGAACTTGGACTATTTCTCCATTTATTTAGATATTCTTTTGATTTATTTTATCAGAGTTTTGTAGTTTTTCTCAAGTAGATCTTGTTCAATTTTTTTTTTAAAGATATATTCCTATTTTATTTTTTTGGTGCTAATGCAGATGATATTGTGTTTTCAATTGTAAATTCCAGTTGTTCATTTCTGGTCTATGGGAAAGCAATTGGCTTACATATATGTTGTAAACAGTTTTTAGGATTTTTTGTCAATTTGTTGAGATTTTCTAGACAGACAATCACGTTATCTGTCAATATACTTTTATTTCTTTCTTCCCAATCTGCATACCTTTTATTTCTTTTTCTTGTCTTATTCCCAATTTGCATACCTTTTATTTCTTTCTCTTGTCTTATTGCATTAGCTAGGCCTTCCAGTATGATGTCATATAGGAACAATAAGAGGGGGCACCCTTGACTTGCTCCCAATATTAAGGGGAAAACATGTAGTTCCTTATTGTTAAGTATGATGTTAGCTATATACATTATTTTATAGATGTTTTTATCGAGCTGTAGAAGCCCCCCTCTATACCTATTGTTTTTGTTACTTCATGTTGCTCTAATAGAAAAATACCACAAATGGGATATCTTGAACAAACAGTTTATTTTCTTACAATTTTAGAGGCTAGAAGTCTGAGTTCAAAGTGTCAGCCTCGCTGAAAAGGTAAGATGGTGGAATAGGCAGAAAGACTGGACAGAAGCTCGTCAACAAAGAAAAGGGGAACCAATTAACACAAACAGAGAAGATAATCCTGGACCCCTGAGCCTGAAGGGAAGGATAGAGAAGTGGACTAAACCCCAACTAGCAGAAGAATTTTCATGAAAATACCAAAAAAGGAGACATACAGAGCTGCGGTCTGGCAGCAATCCTGAGCGAGCCTGATGGCACAGACAGCTTGGATATTGCCAAGTCTGGTAGGACCTAAGAATTAACTTAAAAATCAGCCCTGCTTGCCAGGGACTGCATGGAGGACCACTCTGGTGCTTGGTAAATAAAAGGAGAAGCAGTGAAGAGGAGGGCAGGCAGAGATGTGAAGTTTTGCCTGTCCAGAGGGCACAGCCATTTTGAATGTTTACAAGTGGCTAGATAATTTTGGATATTTAAAGAGACAGCACTCTCCCAGATTCCAGGGGCTTAAGAACAGATTCTGCTTGCCAGTAACCCGAAAGACACTCCGGACCTGCATGACTGAAAAGGTGTGACATTTCTCTTGTTACTCTTATACTCCACACCTGCTTGGTGAACAGAGGTGTGGCCACTCCCAACAAATTTCTGAGCCCACAGGAATGCCATCCCAGTCTGTGTGCTCTGATGGAGCCTGGGTGCCCTGCCCAGCCCTCCCCTGATTTTTTTTCTTTTTCTTTTTTTATTTTTCTCTTTCTCTTTTTTGGTAATTAATTTGCGGGTTTTTTTTTTTTTTTT
>NW_006921627.1:8069330-8069743 GCF_000298275.1 Orycteropus afer afer
GAAAGCTACTACCTCCTTCTCCACCAAAGGGCCAACAGTAAAAAACCACCAAGAAGAGGCTGAATCACTCTTGGCTGCTCTTCACAAACAGTTAAAAGGATCTAAATACAACAAGGCCATGATGCCTTGGAGACAACAGACAATCACAGTCCACACAAAGAAGCAAGATAAAGGGGTAGAATCAAGGAAACAGGATACAGACCCAGAAGACATTCCTGGGGAAGAAGCAGCATTGGAACTCTCTGATAAGGAATTCAAAAGAATTATATTTAGGTATCTTCAAAAGATTGAGAAACAGACCAAAGAAAACACAGAAAAAAAACCCTACAAGAATTTTGGAAGACAATACAAGAACAAAATGACAAATTACATGAAAAACTAGAAATGATTCTAAATCTACAGACAGAAATCCA
>NW_006921627.1:8085963-8137542 GCF_000298275.1 Orycteropus afer afer
TGTGGTCAATGTCATGAGACAAAGTGTATGTGAACTGCTGTATGGAAAGTGAATTTGCTTTGTAAATTTTCACCCAAATCACAATAAAAAAAATTAGGAAAAAAAAAAAAAAAGTGCCAGGCTCTAGGGGTTGGGTGTAAGCCCCTCAACCTTGGGCTTCAGCTCTGCCTTCACTGAAGCTGGAGGCTTTTCTTCACTCAAGCAGCTGCTGGCTGCTGAGGCTGACAAACCCAAGGTCAACAAGTAAAAAGGCACACTTCTGATATTACCAAACAACATGGCAGGCCACTAATTCAAGTCCAGGGAAGGCCCCAAGATCCGCAGGGCATGGCAGGCTGCTGAATAATGACTTGGCTACGTGCAGGGTTCAAGCGTGCCAAAAAGCTAGAGATTTTCCTTCAATAGCTGCTTCTTTTATACTTGAAGCAGACCGCATCCCTAAAGCAGCTACTCAGCTTCTCCAGTAGATTCTACCACAGAATTGATTGCCAATCTCACCATGGGAAATAACTACATCCAGCTGCCCAGCCATTCAACCAGGCCCAGCCAAATTGACATACAACCTTAACTACCACAATTCCACTAGGTGGCATTTTTACAGATCTTCTTTACTGGGTGGCTAGGAGCACTGATAGTGTAGTGCCTAAGGCACTTGACTGCTAACCAGAAGGCTGACGGTTCAAACCCACCAGCCACTCCTCGGAAGGAAGGTTGGGCAATCACTTCTGTAATAATACCACCTCGGAAACCCAAGGAGGGGACACTATGATTTGGGTCTGACTCAACGGTGCATAACAACAACAACAACCAGTGCCCTAGTTCATCTGAGTGGGACCTCACTCCCTTGGCCTGCAGGCCCCGTTCCTCTACCTCTTGGGCATGGCAGCTCTATCCCCCCACTTTTGGGCAGTGGCTTTGGCTCCATCCCACTGGCCCACATGTACAAGCAGCCCCACATCCATAACCAAGTTGGTGATGGTCTGACTCTGAAACCTGGGAGGTTATGGTGATTCCATCCCCAAAGGCTATGGTCCTACCCTTGAGGCTGAAGCAGCTCTGCTTCCAGTTTTCTTGTTTGCTCCACTTCTGCCAATTAATGCCTGAGGGCAACCCACTCCACCAGGAATCCTCCTGCCCAAAGGACACTTAGTTTTCTTGCTCCATGGGCTACTCTATCTCATGCCAGTCTCTTCTACCAATTAATGCCCAAAGACAACCCACTCTGCTTTCTCCTCTGTAGGCTGGGAAGGCTGTTGCTGTCTCATGCCAGTCTCTTTGCTCTGCTACTGCTATCTCTCATGCTGGTCTCTCAGTGCTGCTACTGCCATCTCTCATGCTGATTTCTCAGCTCTGTTGCTGCCATCTCTCATGCCAGGGTCTCTGCCAGGGTCTCGGGTCAAGGACCCACTCCACTCCTGTTTCTGCATTTTAGGTATCTGTTAGAATAGCACCCCCATTCTCTTGGTACCATATTCTGTTTTGGCTACCTAGTGCCATTCTGACAAGAAAATACCACAAATGGGATGGCTTTAACAAACAGTAGTTTATTCTCTTACAGTTTTGGAGGCTAGAAGTCTGAGTTCAAAGTGCCAGGCTCTAGGGGCTGGGTGAAAGCCCCTCAACCTTGGGCTTCAGCTTGCCTCCTGATTCCAGCCCTCTGAAGCTGGAGGCTTTTCTTCACTTGGGCAGCTGCTGGCTGCTGAGACTGACAAACCAAGGTTGACAAGTAAAAAGGCACAGTCCCGATATTACCAAACACCATGGCAGGCCACTAATTCAAGTCCAGAAAAGGTCTCAAGACTGGCAGGGTGTGGCAGGCTGCTGAATAATAACTTGACTATAGAACCTCTGGTAGCATAGTGCCTAAGGCACTTGACTGCTAACCAGACGGCTGGCGGTTCAAACCCACCAGCCACTCCTCGGAAGGAAGGTTGGGCAATCCTACTTCCGTAGTGATACTGCCTCGGAAACCCAAGGAGGGGTCGCTATGAGTCGGGACCGACTCGACGGCAAATAACAACAACAACAATATATGCAGGGTTAGCATGCCAAAAAGCTAGAGACCTTCCTCATAGCTGCTGCTTATATACTAGAAGCAGACCACGTTCCTAAAGCAGCTATTCAGCTGCTCCAGTAGATTCTACCACGGAATTGATTGCCAGTCTCACCATGGGGAATAACTACATCCAACTGCCTAGGCACTCAACCAGGCCCAGCCGAGTTGACATACAACCTTAACTCCCACACCTACTTTGCTAAGAGTTTTAATCATGAATGGGTGTTGGATTTTGTCAAATGCTTTTTCTGCAACTATTGATATAATCATATAATTTTTCATCTTTGTCCTATTGATATGATGTGTATTAATTGATTTGTGAATGCTGAAATAACCTTGTACCTGGAATAAATCCCACATGATGATGGTGTATAATTCTGTTTATGCACTATTGGATTCAATTTGCTAATATTTTGTTGAGGAATTTTGTATCTATATTCATGAGAAATATTTGTCTGTAGTTTTCCATTCTTGTAATGTGTTTGTCTGGTTTTGGTGTAGGGTAATGCTGGCCTTATAGAATGATTTGTGCACTGTTTCCTCTGCTTCTGTTTTTCTGGGACAGATTGTAGAGAACAGGTCTCATTTGTTTCTTAAATGTTCAGTAGAATTTAACAGTAGAAACATCTGAGCCTAGTACTTTATGTTTTAAAAAGTTATTAATTATTGATTCAATTCCTCTAAGAGAAATAGGTCTATTCCAGTTATCTATTTCTCCTTGTGTGAGTTTTGGTAGATTGGGCCTTTCAAGAAATTGGGCCATTTCATATAACTTATGAAATTTATGGGCAGAGAGTTGTTCGTAATTTTTTTTTATTATTATCCTTTAAATATCCCTGAGATCAGTAGTCATGGTCCCTCTTTCACTTCTGGTATTAGTAAATTTTGTCCTTTCTCTTTTTTCCATGGTTAGTCTGGCTAGAAGCTTGCCAATTTTATTGATATTTTCAAAGAATCAGCATTTCATTTTGATGATTCTTCTCTATTGTTTTCCTGTTTTCAATTTCACCAATTTCTGCTCTAATTTTTATTATTTCTTTTTGTGTGTGTGTGTTTTTAAGCTTTATGTTGTTCTTCATTCTTTAACTTCCTAAGTTTGAAACTTAGATTTTTTTTTCTTTTGGAGCTTTCTTTTTTTCTAATACATACATTCATGTATTAGTTTCCCTGTAAGCATAAGCACTGCTTTTGCTGCATTCCACAAATTTTGGTAAGTTGTATTTTCATTTTCATTTAGTTCAAATTACATTTTAATTCTCTTAAGACTTCTTTGATGTATATGTTATTTAAAAGTGTGTGGTTTAATTTTGAAATATTTTGGGATTTTCTGGCTATCTTTCTGTTATTGATTTCTATTTTAATTTTTATGGCAAACTCCAGATGTGTAGAAATATCTATTTTAAGAAGGAAAAATCCTTCAGTCCTTCAGATGTTTCCAGAGATATTTAATCTCCTCCAGACAGAGGCCTGGGTTTTTCCATTTTTGTTCAGGTGTGCTGGCATTGTGTCTCACGTTACTTTCAGGGATAAAGGAATTCATGTGCTGTTAGCATAATGTGGGGTGTGGGTTTAATCAGGTGTATGTGGGGTTACGGATGGGTGTGTGCTTGGCAGAAGTGCTCCACTGGGACTCCTTGGCTTCATTTTTGCCTCTCTGGTGCCTCCCTCCCCACTTTTCCTCTCTCTGCTGCTTAATGAAAAGGGTAGAAGTTTGAGGACCTTCAAACATCAGGACTTTCTTTGGTGTTCATCATGTAAAAGTGGCAAGATTTTAATCTAGAGGTTTAGCCTCTCTGATCTACTGTTTCCATCTACAAAATCCTCGTAGTCTTTCATCATTTAAAATACGGTCCTAGAATGGTTACAAAGATGGTCACTTTGGTTGAGGAAGATATAGCCAACTTGGAAATTTTAAAAAAACTATTTCTCTTTACTTTCTTCAACTAATACTATTCCTTAGGCCTCAGATTACTTATTTTTAAATCTTATGTTTTAGAAACTATCTTGGAGGAATAAGGGTGAAGTTAATGGTAAGGTGTATTAACTTCTAAGAGAGTAGTCATATTGACCAACCATATGAAAAATAATATTATGAAACAAGATTATATTCAGTTAGGAACTGCATTCAGTTGTAACAGGGACTTTGAGGGGGAGGAAAGCACCTTAAATATTAAGTTTCTTTTCCTTACATTAAAAAAAAAAATCAGAGATAGACACTATAAGGTCAAAAATGGCAGTTTGATAATGTCATTATTATAACAGGCTCCTTCATTGTTTTCTTTATGAATCTTAAAATATTGCCTCTATCCTCAAGATTGCTTCATGGTAACAAAACGGCTATTGAAACCTAGCCATCACTTCTGTATTCCAGATATTAAAAAGGTAGAAAGAAGAGTCAAAAAGCGTATGTTAGCTCAGTTACTCTCCACTCTCCACAAAAAGCGTATGTTAGCTCAGTTACTCTCCCTAAGCCTCACTAAGAACTTCCATTTATATCTCATTGGGCCAGACTTGGCCACATGGCTCACTATCTGCAAGTGAAGAGGGGGAATGACATTTATTTTGTCTGAACACATTGTTACTCCTCCCCTCCTCACATACAAACAGCATTCTGTTAGTAAGGAAGAAGGATATTTTGTGGACAATTACTGCCTCTGCTACAAAAATGCTATAACTTAACTTAAGCTTGTTTGCTATAATTAGAAACTTCTGATAGTCACAGATTTGAAAATAAGTGTCAATACCCATGGCAAACATCAAAAGAAGATGAATAGAATACATAGAGTCACTGTAGCAAAAACAATTGATAAATGATCATCCATTTCAGGAGGTGGCATATGGTCAAGAACCAGTGGTATTGAAAGGAGAAGTTGAAGCTGCACTGAAGGAATTGGTGAAAAACAAGGCTTTGGGAATTGACAGAATACCCATTGAGATATTTCAACAAACGGATGCCCTGCCAGAGGCACTCACTTGGCTGTGCCAAGAGATTTGGAAAACAGCTACCTGGCCACCTGACTGGAAGAGAGCTGTATTTGTATCCATTCCAAAGAAAGGTGATCCCACAGAATGTGGAAATTATGGAACAATATCATTGACATCACACACAAGTAAAATCTTACTGAAGATAATTTTAAAATGGTTGCAGCAGTATACTGACAGAGAACTTCTAGAAATGCAAGCTGAATTCAGAAGGGGCCATGGAGTAAGGGATATCATAGCTGATGTCAGATGGGATCTTGACTGAAAGCATAGAATACCAGAAAGATGTTTATTTGTGTGTTATTGACCGTGCAAAGGTATTCAACTGTGTGAATCATAACAAATTGTGGATAACATTGAGAAGAATGGGAATCCCAGAACACTTGATTGTACTCATGAGGAGCGTGTACATAGATCAAGAGGCTGTCGTTCAAACAGAACAAGGGATACTACATGGTTTAAAATCAGGAAGGGAGTGTTTCAGGGTTGTATCCTTTCACCATATTTATTCAATCTGTATCCTGAGCAAATAATCTGAGAAGCTGGATTATATAAAGAACATAACATGAGGATTAGAAGAAGACTTATTAACAACCTGAGATACACAGATGACACAATTTTGCTTGCTGAAAGTGAGGATGACTTGGAGCACTTACTGATGAAGATTAAAGACTATAGTCTGCAGTATGGATTACATCTCAATATAAAGAAAACAAAAATCTTCACAACTGGACCGATAAGCAGCATCAAGATGAATGGAGAAAATATTGAACTTGTCAAGGACTTCAAATTACTTGGTTCTACAATGAACACCAATGGAAGCAGCAGTCAAGACATCAAAAGACTTATTGTATTGGGCAAATCTGCTGCAAAAGACCTCTTTCAAGTGTGGAAGAGCAAAGATATCTTGAAGACTAAGCTGTGCCTAACCTAAGCCATGGTATTTTCAATTGTCTCATGTGCATGCAAGAGGTGGACAATAAATAAGGAAGACCAAAAAAGAGTTGATGCTTTTGAGTTGTGGTGTTGGCAAAGAATGCTGAAAGTACCGTGGATTGCTAAAAGAACTAAAAATCTGTCCTGGAAGAAGCTGGAATGCTCCTTGGAAATGAGAATAGCCAGACTTAGTCTCACCTACTTTGGTTATGTTGTCAGAAGGGACCATTCGTTGGAGAAGACTATCATGCTTGATAAAGTGGAGGGTCAGTGAAAAAGGGAAAGCCTCAACAAGATGGACTGACACAGTGGCTGCAACCCTAGCAACAATTATGAGGATGGCGCAGGACTGGGCAGTGTTTCATTCTGTTGTACATAGAGCACTGCTATGAGTTGGAGCAGACTCAAAGGCACCTAACAACAACAATAACCCTTGGTCAGGTTAATTTGCTCAAAGCAAGGATATTCTCAAGATCCTAGGCCACTGGCAGAGTCCAGGAGTTTAAGTGGCTGAATTGAAGAGCAGAAAATACTGGTGCTTCTTCACAAGTCCCCATTTGTCTGCTAAGCTGGTACAAGCCCTGAATTTAATTTATAATATTAACCCATATATCTTATGTAGCAGTTTACCATACAAAACACTTTCACAGTTATGGTCCCTTTTGTTCCTTATCATGCCCAAGTAATAGGGTGAATCGTCTTATTCCCACTTTTCAAGTAAAAAACATAAGTCTCAGATTTAAAATGACTGGCTCATGGACACAATGTGGTAGGGCTGGGACTCTGGATCTTTTGACTCCAAACCCCAAGTTCCTACTTTTACACTAATCATAACTCATATCCATATATGTTTTATAATGTAATAACACATTTATGTCTACAATTTCATTTGACCCTCACAATAACCCTGTAGGTAGGCAGAACTGCTGTTGTTTCCTTTGACATTTATTCAATCTGCTAAGGAAACTGAGACATAACAGTGATTGAGCAACAGGACTAGAAACTTGAGTCCAGCTCTTGAGCCCTCTGCATTGGAATGAGTCTCTCAGAAGACTATATATATCTCCTGAGGAGGCTCTTCTCATATCTTCATGGGCAGTGTGGCAATTGAGCTTCTGGGAGTGCTAGAGTAGAGCCAGGACAGAGACTGACTCAGGCTCTGCGAGGGTCTGGAGTGGAGGTTTGTTTCTCTCCCATCCCCACCCCCCAGCCTGCAAGGCCATGGGCCCCATCACACTGCCTGCTGGGACAGGGTTCCCCCAGCAGCCTCAATGTAAATCACATGAAGGAGGGAAAAATGTTCCCGAGGGATTGTGCTGAGAAATGTTTTCTTTTCCCAGGAGATATATTTGACACAAGATAAAGGGGCCGTGTGGAAAACAAACTTTACAATGTTGTGCTTGGTGTTACTGCTTGCTTTTCCCCTCTCTCCCCCTCTCTCCCACATACATACACACTCATGCATTTGAAGATACCACACTATAAAATTAATTCCCTTCCATGGGGATTTGCTTTCTGAAGCATTTCTCACAGGGGTGACTGTCTTGATTATCTTCTTGGTTCAGCATCCCCAGGCCCTCCATTGCCTCTTCAATTGTACAAAACTCCCAAACCTTGCTTACAAAAGACAGTATTACCAGGGAAAGACCTGTCTTGAAATAAGCTTCTTCAGAGCCTTTTTGATAATTGTAACTCAGACTCCTAAGATTTTGATAAAAATCATTAACTGCCGGCCCCATTGCTACCAGAGCCAATGGCAGCAGACTTGTTTTCCTCAACCTCCTCCCAGCCTGGGTAGGCCACCCAAATGCCCAGATTATCAGCAGAATTTGAGCAGAAGCTGCATCCATCCTGCAAAGAGATGTGCAAGTGTCACAAGATTAGTGACCAGTTTCTGGAAGAGATCAACATAAAACATGCTCAGCTGGTCACTATGGACCAACATAAGTTTTTTTTTTTTTTTTTTCTGGCAAGTAGGACCAAAAGAAGCCACTTCTACTTCTTCAGAGAAGCCTCCCCTGATCTGCCCATCCTATAGTGAATTCTCCTCTTTAAATTAAGAATATCTCTTCTTTAAATTAAGATGGGTAACATCTCCTGCAAGTATAGCCTTAGTCAACATTTTCCATACCTACCGCCCCTCCCACTGCAACTCCATGGCAAGCTCCTTGAAGGCATAAAATATGTCCCTACCTCTAGGTACCTCTACAGTGCCTATGACAATGTTTTGCCACCTTAGGCACTCAAACATTTTCTGCTTAGTATAATTATTAAATAAACTACTATATGCCTGGTAATGTGCTGAGTGTTTCATATATACACTTTCATCTTAATCTTGCCAGCATTTAAAGAAGTAGGTATTATTATCCCTACTTTAGAGATAAGGAAATTTAAGTTTCATAAGTAGTTTCCCAGTATCACCCAGAACCAAGATTTGAACCCAAGTCATTCTGATTGAAGCCTTTTGGGAGAGATGATCCACCTCAGTTTGTGCTAATTCTATAGGAACATCAAAAGCATGCCACATGTGATAGTTGGAGTTGTGTGTCAACTTGGCTGGACCACAGTTCTGAGTGGTTTAAGCAGTTGTGATGTGGGTTATTCCCATGATGAGATTGAATGTATATGTTTTGAGCAGCTAATCCATTGAAAGGAAGTTTCTCTAGGGGTGTGGCCTGCTTCCAATATACTTATGGACATTCTGGGAAAAAAAGGACACACTCTTCTGTGAATTGGGATCCTGTTGTGCTGCCTACAACTGTCTGTGAGCAAACAATCCAGCATTTGGCCTGAAGATCTTGGATTCATTGGAGTCATTCGTTGGAGTCAACAGCTGGTATACTTCCTGTCAACCTTGAGCTCATCAGCCCCTGCAATGGCATGAGTCAGGAAAAGTCTCCAGCTTAATACATTTGATCCAAGAACTTGGGACTTACCAGCTTTTATAAGTGTGTGAGCTATTTTCCTAAGACAAATTTCTCTCTCTATGTATATATAAACTTTACTGGTTTTGCTTCTCTAGAGAACCCAGCCTAACACATTTGGTACCAAGAGTGATTCTAGATAGACAAAATCATAAGGATGGGCTTCCTAAACTGGTTCTCCTTGATTCTGTTTTGGTTTTCCAATTTGATTAATCATAAAAGCAATGGTGACTCTGCCTCCCTTAGTAAAGAGGGCCCTGCTAATCCAGGGCGTGAGGGGGCAACATTAATATGCAAATTAGCACCACCAATAGATCAAGCATTTTTTGAGAAGTGAGGCTCTGGATGATCACATATTTGATACTTTTCTGCAATTTTGTCAGCATGAGGAGTATAAGGAAGCTGGTTGGTTGGTCCTACTTATACTAAACAAAGTGGTGCAAGAGCAAGATGAGTTCAGGGCTGCTGAGTCACAGCTCAAGTGCCACATAAAAGACATCAGTCTTTCCAGTTGTGCTCTGAAAGAAAGCCTTATTTCTTCTAGTAACAGAGCTGATATTGCCAAAAAACAAACCCAGAGTCTTATTGTAAGGATGGCTGAATTACAACACCAATTGAATTGCCAACCCAGAATGGTGTCTGAAATTAAAGTGAGGGCATGGATTGAGAGAAAATGGGATCCTGAAACCTGAAATGGGGACATATGGGCAGACAGTCAGGAAGATCAGGATATAGAGCCTGTAAATTCTGTTGAATCCCTACCATCTGAAGGGATTACTTTAAAACCATCATCCCTTCCATCTCTGTCTGATGGGATTAACCTGACTGTTCCTGCTGGGTCATTGCCTGAGGTAGAGGCCGTGGAAGACATTCCTGAATGTTCTCAGAAACTTCTCCAACCACCCATTGTTGCTGCTAGACCTATAACTAAACTTAAGTCCAAGCAAGCCCCAAAAGGTGAAATACAAAGTGTCACTGAGGAGGTGGTACACTACACATGAAAACACCTACTTGATTTTGCTAACATGTACAGACAGAAACCTGGAGAATATGTATGGGAATGGCTACTGAGGATGTGGGATAATGGTGCAAGGAATGCAACATTGTATCCATCTGAGTTTATTGATTTAGGCCCATTGAGTATGGATTCTTCAATGTTTCAGCTCCAGAGGTTAGGAAAGAATCTAATTGTCTCTTTGGTTAGCTTCCTGAAGCATGAATTATGTGGTGGCCTACCTTAAGTCAAGTTGAAGTACCACACTTGCCTTGGTATAATGTAGAAGAACATATCCAGAGGCTTAGGGAAATTGGCATGTTATAATGGGTTTATCAGTTTAGACCCCCCAGAGCCAGAAATGGAGAGTGCAGAGGACACGCCTTTCACCAGTACAGTGAGGAACAAATTTGTGAAGGGAGCCCCAGCATCCTTGAAGACTGCTGTGATTGCTATTTTATGTAAGCTGGATTTGACAGTGGGAACTTCCCTAATTGAACTAGGACACTTAACTACCATGAGGCTGATTGGACCCTGTGGTAGTAGAGGCCAAGTGGCAGCAGTTAATCTACAAAGAAAAGGTGGGTGTGGTTACCATAATGGACAGCAGAGTCAAAACAGTGACCAGAATACTCTGACTCATGTGGAATTATGGCATTGGCTACTTAGGCATAGTGTTCCTAGTAGTGAAATACATGGGGAACCTACTAAATATTTACTTGATCTGTGTAGACAGAAGAATTCTAGGTCACATGAATAGCAGCCTAGATTGAATCGCCAGAATACAGAATCATGGCCTCTCAGTCAATTCCCAGACTTGAGTCAGTTTACAGACTCACAACCCCTTAAATGAAGGGGAGGCTGGGTGCCCCTGAGGAAGGACCCCACTACATTGCCAAAAATGTATAATGTCAATCTTTCTCCCAGCCTTCTCCAAAGGGATCGGAGGCCTTTTATGAGAGTGACTGTTCACTGAGAAAAAGGAAATAATCAGACTTTGCAAGGATTACTGGACACTGGCTCTGAACTGACACTAATTCCCAGAGACACAACGTGTCACTGTGGCCTACCAGTCAGAGTAGGGGCATATGGAGGTCAAGTTATTGATGGAATCTTAGCTATGGTGCATCTCACAGTGGGTCCAGTGGGTCCCCGAACCCATCCGGTAGTGATTTCCTCAGTTCCAAAATGCATAGTTCGAATAGATATACTGAGTAATTGGCAGAATTCCCATATTGAGTCCCTGACATGTGGAGTAAGGGCTATTATGGTAGGAAAAACCAAGTGGAAGCTATTAGAACTGCCTCTAACTAGAAAAATAGTAAACCAAAAGCAATACCACATCCCTGGAAAGGTTGCAGAGATTACTGCCACCATCAAGTACTTGAAGGATGCAAAGGTGGTGATTTCCACCACATCCCCATTTAATTCACCTATTTGGCCCATGCGAAAAACAGATGGATCTTGGAGAATGACAGTAGATTATTGTAAACTTAATCAGGTGGTGACTTCAATTTCAGCTGCTGTTCCTGATGTAATGTCATTGCTTGAGCAAATAAGTACATCTTCTGGCAGTTGGTATGCAGCTATTGATCTGGCCAATGCCTTTTTCTTGATACTAATTTCAAAGGACCATCAGGAGCAGCTTGCCTTCAGTTGGCAAGGCCAATATACTTTCACAGTGCTTCCTCAAAGGTATATCAACTCCCTAGGGCTATGTCACTTGCCTGCTAACCAGACGGCTGGCGGTTCAAACCCACCAGCCACTCCTCGGAAGGAAGGTTGGGCAATCCTACTTCCGTAGTGATACTGCCTCGGAAACCCAAGGAGGGGTCGCTATGAGTCGGGGCCGACTCGACGGCACATAACAACAACAACAACAACAAGGGCTATGTCATAATTTAGTCCACAGGGATCTTGATCGTCTTTCCCTTCCACAAGACATCACATTGGTCCATTATATTAATGACATTATGCTGATTGGACCTAGTAAGGAAGAAGTATCAATGACTCTAGATGTATTGGTGAGACTTCTGCATGCTAGAGGGTGGGAAATTAACCCAACAAAAATTCAGGCACATTCCACTTCAGTGAAATTTCTAGGGGTCCAGTGGTGTGGGGCGTGTCGAGATATTGCTACTAAAGTGAAGGATAAGCTATTGTATCTGGCTTCCCCCCCAACTAAGAAGGAGACATAATGTCTGGTGGGCCTCTTTGGATTTTGGAGGCAACATATCCCTCATTTGGGTGTGTTGCTTTAGCCTATTTGTCAAGTGACTCAGAAAGCTGCTAGTTTTGAGTGGGGCCCAGAGCAACAGGAGGCTGTGCAATAGGCTCAGGCTGCTGTGCAAGCTGTTCTGCCACTTGGGCCATATGATCCGGCTGATCCAATGGTGCTTGAAGTGTCTATAGCAGATAGAGATGCTGTTTGGAGTCTTTGGCAGGTCTCTATTGGTGAATCACAACACAGACCCTTGGGATTTTGTAGCAAAGTCCTGTCATTGTCTGCAGATAACTATTCTCCTTTTGAGGAACAGCATTTGGCTTGTTACTGGGCTTTAGTAGAGACTGAACACCTAACCTTGGGCCACCATGTCACCATGAGGCCTGAGCTGCCCATCATGAACTGGGTGTTATCTGGCCCAAAGAGTCATAAAGTTGGATGTGCACAGCAGCACTCCATCATTAAATGGAAGTGGTATATCAGAGATCGGGCTTGAGCAGGACCTGAAGTTGCATGAGGAAGTGGCTCAAATGCCTATGGTCTCCACTCCAATCACATTACCTTCCCTCTCCCAGTCTGCACCTATGACCTCATGGGGAGTACCTTATGATCAGTTGACTGAGGAAGAGAAAACCCATGCCTGGTTTACAGATGGTTCTGCGCAATATGCAGGCACCACTCAAAAGTGGACAGCAGTGGCACTGAAGCCCCTTTCTGGGACTTCCCTGAAGTACAGTGGTGAAGGGAAATTCTCCCAAAGGGCAGAACTTTGAGTTGTGCATATCGCTGTTCACTTTGCATGGAACAAGAAATGGCCAGATGTATGATTGTATATATATTCATGGGCTGTGAAGAGATTTCAATGGCTTGGCCAGATGGTCTGGGACTTGGAGGAGCTTGATTGCAAAATTGGTGACAAGAATGTGTGGGGAAGAAGTATGTGGATAGATCTCTCTGAATGAGCCAAAGGAGTAAAGATAACTGTGTTTTATGTGAATGCCCAAAAGGTGACCTCGGCAGAGGAGAACTTTAACAATCAGGTGGATAGGATGACATGTTCAGTGGAAACCAGCCACCCTTTTTCCCTAGCTACTCCTGTCATTGCTCAATGGGCTCATGAACAAAGTGGCCATGGTGGCAGGGAGGTTATGCATGGGCTCAGCAACATGGACTTCCACTTACCAAGGCTGATTTGGCTACTGCTACTGCTGAGTGCCCAGTCTGCCAGCAGCAAATACCAGCACTGAGTCAGCGATATGGAACTATTCCTCAAGGTGATCAGCCAACAACCTGGTGGCAAGTTGATTACATTGGACCTATTCCATCATGGAAAGGACAGCATTTTGTTCTTACTAGAATAGATACTTATTCTGGATATGGATTTGCCTTCCCTGCATGCAATGCTTCTGCCAAAGCTACCATCCATGGACTTACAGAATGCCTTATCCACCATCATGGTATCCCACACAGCATTGTTACGGATCAAGGGACTAACTTCACAGCAAATGAAGTGTGGCAAAGGGCCTATGCTCATGGAATTCACTGGTCTTACCATGTTCCCCATCATCCTGAAGCAGCTGGTTTGATAGAATGATGGAATGGCCTCTTAAAAACACAAATTTGGCACCAGCTAGGTGGCAATACCTTGAAGGGTTGGAGTAATGTCTCCAGAAGACTATATATGCTCTAAACCAGCATCCAGTATATGGTTCTGTTTCTCCAATAGCCAGGATTCATGGGTCCTACCAAGGGGTGGAAACAGGAGTGGTAGCACTCACTATTACCCCTAGTGACCCACTCAAAAAATTTTTGCTTCCTGTCCCTGCTACCCTATGCTCTGCGGGTCTGGAGATCTTAGTCCCAAAGGGAGGAACACTCCCACCTGGAGACACAATACTGATTGCATTGAACTGGAAATTAAGCATGCCACCCAGACATTTTGGCTTCCTCATACCTCTGGATCAACAGACAAAGAAGGGCATTACTATACTGCCTGGTGTGATAGATCCTGATTACCAAGGGGAAATTGGATTGACATTACATAATGAAGGTAAAGGAGAATATGTCTGGAATACAGGAGAGTCTTTAGGACGTCTCTTAGTACTACCATACCGTGTGATTAAAGTCAATGGAAAATTACAGCAACCCAATTCTGATATGACTACTAATGGCCCAGACCCTTCAGGAATGAAGGTTTGGGTCACCCCACCAGTCAAAGAACCATGACCAGCTGAGGTGCTTGCTGAGGGCAAAGGAAATACAGAATGGAAGGTGGAGGAAGATAGTTCAGAATATCAGCTATGACCATGTGACCAGCTGCAGAAACGAGGACTGTGATTGTTATATTTCTTCACTGTGTATGTGCATCAAATATTTTTGTTTCCTTCTGCTATGAGCTGTGAAATGTAAACAGGATTAATGTGTTTCAGTTGTACGTTGTCCTTATTTAGAGATTATGTATGGTTAAGGAAATGTGTACAACTACCAAGTTGATAAGTGGTGGACTGGAATAGTTGGAGTTGTGTGTCAACTTGGCTGGACCGCAATTCTGAATGGTTTAAGTAGTTGTGATGTGGGTTATTCCCATGATGAGATCGAATGTATATGTTTTGAGCAGCCAATCCATTGAAAGGCAGTTTCCCTAGGGGTGTGGCCTACTTCCAATGTATTTATGGATATCCTGGGAAAAAGAGACACTCTTCTGTGGATCAGGATCCTGTTGTGCTGCCTACAACTGTCCATGAGTGAGCAATCCACCATTCGGCCTGGAGATCTTGGATTCATCATTCATTGGAGTCAACAGCTGGTATACTGCCTGCCAGCCTTGAGCTTGTCAGCCCTTGAAGCTCTGAGAGTTGGGAAGAGCCTCCAGTTTGACATTTGATCCAAGAACTTTGGACTTGCCAGCTTCTATAAGTGTGTGGGCCATTTTCCTAAGACAAATTTCTCTCTTTTCTCTCTCTGTCTCTCTAAATTTTACTGGTTTTGCTTCTCTAGAGAACCCACCCTAACACATGCACCATCAATGACCCTTCTTACCCCTCAGTTTCCTGATCTGGGTGGAACCTTCTTCTGAACAGGTGATGCAAGGATAGAAATAAAGAACAACCTCTTTCGTCTGTAAATCTTACTATGAGAAGAATGCTTTGCTGTGGAGAAAATTATAACAAGCCCCATTCTTGCTCTATAACAGAGCTCAACCTTCTCCCTGCCCTATCTTCTACTTCATCCAGGTAATCCCCTCTACCTCAAGGCCTGGACAGCTGCTAAAATATGACTTCCTTCAATTCATTAACAAGGGCCTCCATTGATTTCTAATACAGACCCAGAATGACCATCCAAGAGAACTTACAAAACACTCTCTGGATCCTGATGTGCTGAGAAATCCAGACCAGCTGGATAACATTTCCCTCCCAATACTCGTAGGGCTACAAAATTAAGAGGAAAGGGCTTGGCACCATGGGGTTGGGATGGAGTCCAGCTCAGAGCTCTGGATAAGCTGCCCAAGGCCCTGGTTGACCTCCTCCCTCTGCCCTTAGTGCCCCCCTGCCCCAGATGCCAGTGCCTCCCGTGCCTCCCCATGCAGTGCCAAAATGTTGTGGGTCAGTGGTCAGGACCCTAATTACAGTTTCTGTTCTTGAACCTTGCAAAGGAGGCAGTAAAATTAGATGAGAAAATATTAGGAGTCAAGAGAACCAGATTCAAGCCTGGAGTGAGTGAATGGCTTCACTGGTTTTGAAGTCTGTGACTGCCTCAGTTTCCATATCTGTACACTAGGGAGAAAACCAGCTTCTATAACCTCACAGCATGTTATAGGGCAAAGGGAAGGATAAAGTAATGGTAACACAATCTTGAATTTCTTGTGAACTCGAGTGTCAGCATATAGATCATTCATAATAATCTCATAATCCAACATCCCCCTGGGCTTCCTCCCCACCCCATCAGCAGGAGTGTTGCTTAAGAAATAGAATTGTAAAGTTATCCTGAATAAACCATAATTGGGAAGAGGAATCTGCTGTGAAGACATATATCATCGAATTTCAGTGCTGAAAGGAGCCTTTGAGTTCACTTATTATAATAATTCCAAAACAAAATAGAAATCATGTTTAGAATCATTTATTGTCTGGGGTTTTTCCATTCCCCTGACTTCTCTATATAATAGGGAATCAGGAGTTGACCAGGTAGCAGTAGCATCTCTCTGAAGACCATCAGAGAATCATAATATCAACCTATCAAGAACCCTGTGGAGTAGAAGCAAAGCAGGGATTATCATCCTAATTTTGTAGATTTAGAAATGAGGATGCAAAGATGTAGAGCAACTCTCATGAAGTCACACAGTAAACTGAGAAGGGGCCTGGAATACAACTCAGGCTTCTTTACACCTGACACGGCCTTCTTCCCTCTCTCCCTCCCTTCATTCTTTTCTTTTTGTCTTTACACAAATACTGATTGAGTGACGTAAAAGAAAGCAGTTTCCCTCACAGATAAGATCATTCATTCATTCATTCATTCAGTACTTAACAAACTAATAAGCAATAGACATTCTGCTGAGTGTTCTGAGGATAGTAATGGGCACAACACAGTGGCTACCTCCAAGGAACCTAAAATACATTTGGAGAGACAAGATATATAATGAGACATTTATTAATAGTGATTGCTTATATTTGAAAAATGCATTAGAATTTATAATTGCATCTCCTTTTATCTCATCATCCCATGAGATGAAATGGATTGGTATCTTTACCCTCTAATTTATAGATGAACTGAGACTCAATGTAATGAACTTGCTGTCAGTCTCTTGTATTCAGCAGGATTCTCCTGCTTTGAGGCCAGTTCTCTTTGTAGAGCATCAGTCTGTTAAGTTTTGTGAAAACTACCAGAGTTGAATAACTATAGAAGAAATGGCAGGAACTCAGGTATGATTATGGCCAAAGACCAAGTAGAAGGCTCCAGTTGTAAATATTATACTGAGTTTGCTTTAGTCACCAGCTTTCCTGCTGACTGAGGAATTAGAGGTGTTGGGAAGACCACAGGTGCCCTTTTACATGCTCTGTAGCCCCTTGGGCTTTGCCTTTGTAACATTTACCTCAAGTGCTTTTGTGTGTGTGACTGGCTCTTGAATGTCTGTCTTTCCCTCTAGACTGTCCGCTTCATGGGGGTTGGATTATGCCTTTTTCACTGCTTTCTCCACAGTGCTTATTATAGAGTAAAAATACAGAACGGTTGTCACTGAGTCGATTCCAGCTCACGGCAACCCCATGTGTGTCAGAGTGGAACTGCACTCCATAGGGTTTTCAGTGGCTGATTTTAATCACCAGGCCTTTCTTCAAAGGTGCCTCTGAGTGGCTTAAAACCTCCACCTTTCAGTTAGCAGTTGAGCACATTAACAGTTTGCACCATAAAAGGACTCCTGGCACAGGATAGGAACATAGTAAATAAAAAAATACTGGTTCTAGTCCTCTTCCACTCCTTAAATGCTGTAGTGTCTGGAGCAAATCATTTAACCTCTTTGAGCCTTAATTCCTAGGCTTCAGATCATTACTCAATTTTCGCCCTGAGCTCTGTAGACAGAATGCCAACAATAAGCCTGGCTCAAGCATGTCACTGGCAAATTAATTTTTAATGTTGTCGTTGTTACCCTAATAATGATGCCTCTGTGTATTTCTTCATCTTTGCCAGAGAACTCAGTTCATTCTGGGCACACGATACCAATATTTTACTTTTGTGTAACCAGTGAGAAATTTTTTCCTCTCTCAGGGAATATTGCCATTTCCTATTGTACTCTAAAAGGAAAGAAAGAACAAAATGAGGGGGATACGCTATTATTTCAATAAGCTCTAAAAGAGTTTTAAAAAACCTCTTCAAAGAGCTGAAGATGGAATGCTGTGAGTCTTCTGGGCACAAAGCTCTTTTCCATTTTGTAGCACAGTTTAATCTCAGAGCAACCATACAGGTACCAACCTCCTTCATTTTGTAGATTGGAAAACTGGGATTCAAGGTGATGAATAGCTTGTTCAAGACACTCAGTGAGTCATGAATGGGCTGAGATTAGACCTAAAGTCTGTGTGTGCAACCTCCTCTGGAATGAGCCGCTGAGTCAGGCTTCAAGGGTCTCTCCCGGCGGTCTTCAGCAGACAGGGGGGACAATTGCCATCTGGAATGGGTTAGTTTCACTCCTGCCTAGAGACCGGAGGATGGACTAAATGACCCCTGCAAGTCCCTTTCTGCCCTGGGCCTCTCTAATTACCTTCTCTAATTTCCAGCAAACATGTTTTCTCTAGGGAAAAATGAATCCGGGGCTCTAGCTTCCCTTGGGAATCTATAAACGATTTCACTTTCCAGTTTGGGGAATATGAGCTCCATGAGAGAAAATGCTCAGCGGGCTGTCAGTAGGAAACATTTCAGCAACACACTATATATTTAGATTATTCCTAGCAACAAATTCTCCTAGTGGGTGTAGTACAAGCCGGGAGGCAGAAAGCTTGGGTCCTGTTCTTGGACCTCCTTTGCCCCCCTAAGGGTTCGTGATTGGTTTATTTCTCTGCTTGATCCCTGGACCTCCTCCTTGGTCTTGGGCAGTAGAACGTTACCCCCTCCCTCCTTGGATGGCACTTGAAGTTAATAAGGCCACTGCTGCACACAGTCATAACTTTACCCGTGGGGAGTTTGGAGTTTTATGCAGTTCTCAGAATGTGTGGGACACTAGTCTCACCTTCCCCTCCTCACCCCAGATTCTTACTTCTCTAAATTTATATTTTCTGAACCCAACCTAGGATGCATGACCTGACAAAGGATTTCTCTGATGCTTTTGGATTTAAGGTTAATGATGATAATAACTTCCATTTAAATCATTTCTTGAATGCCTATATTGCTAATCACTTTATATGTATTATTTAATCTGACACCAACCACATGAGGATAAAAGTGCAGAGAGGTTAAATGAGTTGTCCAAGATCATCCAGCTGGTAAGTGGCAAAGTTAAAACTACAACCCAATTCTGTCTGAGTGAACAAACAGCTCATATTCTTTACCACAAAATCAAACTGGTAGTTAAGAGAGTGGGCTTTGCAAAGAGTCACATATTTTGACACTAAAATATTGGCATTTCCTAGAATTTTTTAAAATTTTATAATGAAAGTTTTCAAACATAAAGAAAAGTAGCAAGAATGCGAAGTGAACTCCCATTGCCTAAATTCAAGTTACCAGCATTTTGTCATACTTGCTTCATCTATCCATTTCTACTTTTTTTTCTATAGCACTTTAAAGCAAATTCCTGACATTGTGTTATTTTGCCCCTAAATGATTCCATATGTAGTTCTAAAGGGGTGGAGTGGGGGATGCAGCATGGAGTTTCTTACATAACTATAATACCAAACACCTAAATATCACCTCATGCCCACTTCACATCCAAATTTCTCCTGCTGTATCTAAAAATCTCTTTGTACTTTTGGTTTGTTGAAATAAGGATCCAAACAAGACTCATATATTGCATTTAGTTATAGTGTTTCTTAGATTTCATTTAATTTAGAATGTGATACTCTTTTTCCTTTGTTGTAGCATTGATTGTTGAAGAAACTCTGTCAGTTGTCCTACAGACTATTTCACATTCTGAATTAGTCAGATTGCTTCCCTGTGGTGGTATTTAACGCATTCTTTTATCTCCTGTATTCAGATTAGGCCCAATTTTCAGCAAGAACCCCAGAGCACAGGTGACATACTATACTTCCTGTTGCAGCACTTTGGGAAGCACATAGGACATGGTTGGCCCAGTTTTGCTACTGAGAAAGATTAATGTATTCAGGTGGTTCCCAGACATTTTGATGGCAAAAGATAGAATATTTAAATTCCATATTTTTCTCTATTACTTGGACCACCTGTCCTATTCTCTTGGGTGCCAGGTTTGAAGGCTAATCCTAGTTACAAGTGCTAACTATAGCTTTTCGGCCTCGATGGGGCTGCAGCCTTTGGAATACTAAAGCTTTCTTTGTATAGGAGAGAAGATCCACACCTAAGGTATGAAGGAAGAGCTCTTGCTCATTTATAGTGTAGGCAAATTTTCCCTTGAATTGTGTCCTGTGGATATGGCTGATATTCATGATCCAGCAATTAGAAAGTACCTGGCTCACTCTAGCACCAGAAACTTGTCAGGGAAGAGGAAGTATGAACCAAGTCGAGAAAGACTCAAGCACAGGGCACGTGTCCTGAAGGAGGTAATAAGTTGGTGGTACATGGGTGGAGGAAAAGACTAGTTAAAAAGATTCTAGGCATCTAATTCAAAGTGAGAAATCAAGGCAGTTATGAAAAGAGTGCTTTGTTGTTAGCTGCTGTCAAGTTGACCCTGACTCGTGGAAACCTTGTGCACAAGGAAACAAAAGCTAATCGGGATACATGCTATATATGTACCACACAGATGAGACACAGAGATCAGATTGATTTGGTTTACTGCAAGCCTTACTTCTTAATTCAGCCCTCCTCACCTCAGGCCAACCACGCTCCTGCACCATCCCCATGATCAGTTGTGTATCTAACTGTTATGTTCCATGAGGTTTTCATTGACTGATTTTTCAGTACATTGCCAAGCCTTTCTTCCTAGTCTGTTTTGGTCTGGAAGCTCCTGAAGAGAGTGCTTGGGACTTAGGGATTACAAATGGAGGGACTTAGAGTCCTCCAACTTAGTCAGCCCTTGAGAAATTATCTGGTCCAACCTTCTGTTTTTGCAGATGAGGACACAGAGGCTCAGAAAAGGGGAGCGATTTATCTAAGGTGACAGCTGGGATAATAACCTAGTTCCTCTAGCTCCCAGCAAGCCCTTCCTATGCCAACCCACCTTTTCTCTTCCTTAAGGACTAGTGGCTGCCACTGGGAGGAGCCTGGCCGCCTGAGGTGAGGAAGGCCAAACTGAGAAGTCTTTTGTAGTGAACCAGATCAAGCTGGATTTCTGTGTCTAAGCTGTGTGTCTATAAGTTAACTCCATATAGCATGTATCCTATTATTCCTCTCACTGTTGCAAACTATTGATGATATGGATTAGAGGAACTATAAAAAGGTTCAGGGTGGGGCTACAGTTCTGTGGTCTAGGATAAAGAATGATACCCCTCCACACTCATCTGTTGTCCCATTATAGCAGGAAGGCTGGGACACAGGGACAGATTGAGACACCCCACTGAATGGTGGTATTGCTGGCTGTTTCTTTGTAAGAGATGCTCTCCTTGAGACCTGAGACCTTGAATCTGTCACCTATGTATTCCTAGCACTTAGCAAAGGATGTGGGAGGCAGTGGTAGTTCAGTGGGGGAATTCTTCCTTCCTCGTGGGAAACCTGGGTTTTATTTTCAGCCAATGAACCTCCTGTGCAGCCCCCACCTGTCTGTCAGTGGAGGGTTGTGTGTTGCTATGATACTGAACAGGTTTCAGTGGAGTTTTGATACTAGATGGACTAGGATGAAAGACCTGGTGTTCTTCTGAAAACACTATGGATCACAAAAATCCAATTCCATTGCGCATACAGTTGCCATGAGTCAGGAGCCCACTCAACAGCAGCTGAAAACACCAGAGAATGTAGCACATAATAGTACATGTGTGCATTACTTAACATCCATGATATGTTCTATGAAAAAGGACATTATGTGATTTGGACGTCGTGTGAACCACATATTATATACCTAGCAAACTGATATGCCTAAATCGTAAGCAATAGTATTCACTGATTTTTCACACCTATGATGTTCAATAATCTTTTGCTTCTCCTAGTACTGTACATTATAAACCAGTACATAGGCATTGATTATGACTATCAAGACATATGTATTGTAGATTATATGTGTACTGTACCATTATATGCCTGGTAGTTCAATCACTTTATATACAAGAGACATGACATATGTTGTGTGCAGGAAGCTGTTGTGTTCTCTACATTTGGTTACATCCTGTACATCTCATTCTTTCATTGGCATCTCTGAACTCCATTATAACCTCAGGAGCTCTGGTGGTGCAGTGGTTAAAGCATTTCGCTGCTAACCAAAATATCGGTGGTTTGAACCCACCAACCACTCCAAGGCAGAAATATGAGGCAGTTTCCATAAAGATTTACAGCCTTGGAATACCATATGGGGTGGTTATACTCTGTCCTATAGGGTTGCTATGAGTTAGAATTGACTTGATGGCAGTGGGTTTTTTTTTGGGGGGGGGGTTATTATAACTTGCCTTATAGGACCATGGATGTATATATGGTAAGACATTGCCTGAATGAATATTATGTGGCACATGGGAGCTCTGGTGACATAGTGACTAAGGCATTTGACTGCTAACCAGAAGGCTGGCGGTTCAAACCCACCAGCTACTCCTCAGAAGGAAGTTTGGACAATCTACTTCCGTAGTGATACTGCCTCAGAAACCTAAGGAGGGGTCACTAGGAGTCGGATACTACTCAACGGCAGTGAGTTGGTTGGTTGGTTGGTACATGACTGTAAATGGAACATCATAATAAATATCAGTAGCTGAACCAATAAGTGAATGGCTGACTAAATACCCAAGGAGATATGTCCCCTTAACCATGCTTTCACACTCTACCTCCTCACTGATCTTGGCATTGTGTTTCAGAATGGTGGTCTTCAAGTGTTGTATACTTACCAACCTCCTGCCCAAATTTAAAAAATTACATACTCCTTCACACATCTAACTCTACATCCAAAAGTTTAAATCAAGTGTTTAAATATGTAGTTATAATGGATGTAATTTCCAGAATATTATAAATACTTGTATTTTAAAATAAAACTGCTGAATCATACTTTTATATATATCCAATGGAAAATAATTACCAAATTATTTGATGAACATCGCCCATTTAAAAATATATGAATAAGTTCTCCTTTATGGTTAGAAAACTTACATTGTTGCTTTTTCTCTTTCAAATTCTATTTCCATTTAATTTTTTCTTCAGCAAAAAAATATACAGAACTATAATTTTAAAAAATCCTGTAACTACTATGTCTACTTGTCAAGATTATTATTCTGTATTAAGTTATAATGAGAATTATCATCATTATTATACAATTGATCAAAACAATATAAATATTATACATTTTGATAAGAAAAAAATACACATTAAAAAGTACCAATGTAGACATTTCCTGGGATGCAAAATAAACTTCAACATATTTAAAAGAATTGAAGTCATACAGGAAGTGTTTTCTGACCACAATGGAATCAAACTAGAAATCAGTAACAGAAAGATATCAGGAAAATATCAAAACACATTTCTAAATAAGTCATGAGTTAGAGGGGACATCTCAAGGGAAATCCAAAAATACATTGAACTGAAAAAAAAAAAAAATGAAAATACAACACATCAAAAGTTATGGGACACAGCTCAGCAGTGCTGAGAGGAAAATGTGTAACACTGAATGCCCACAAGAGAAAAGTCTCCTATTAATAACCTAAGCTCCAACCTCAAGGACCTAGAAAAAGAAGAGCAAGATAAACCAAAAGACAAACAGAAAGAAGCAAATAATAAAGAGCAGAAATCAGTGAAGTTGAAAACAGAAAAACATTAGAGAAAATCAGTGAAACAAAGGACTGCATCTCCAGAAAGATCAATAAAATTGACAAACCTCCAGCAAGACTGACAAATTTTTAAAAGAGGAAGAAAATGTAAATTACCTACATCAAGAATGAAACTGGGATATTATGACAGATGCTGAAGATATCAAAACAATAATAAAAGGACATACGTATGAGAATGGGACCACTTAGACCAATTTCTTAAAAAACACACAAACTCATCCAGCATGAAATAGATAATTTGAATAACCTTATTACTACCAAAAAATTGAATTTGTAATTTAAAAATTCACACGCACAGAGACACACATACAGACAACTCTCCAGGTGCAGATGATTGCACTGAAGAATTGTATAAAACTCTACATAATTGTACTCCAATTCTAAACAATCTCTTCCAGAAAACAGAAAAGGAGGTAACATTTCTCAGTTCATCTTATGAAGCTAATATTACCCCAATACCAAAATCAGACAAAAAAGCAGTACAAAAAAAAAAGTACTTAATAAAATACTAGCAAAAAAAGTCAGTGCCTAAGGCATTTGACTGCTAACCAGAAGGCTGATGGTTCAAACCCACCAGCCACTCCTCGGAAGGAAGGTTGAACAATCTGCTTCCATAGTGATACTGCCTCAGAAACCCAAGGAGGGGTCTCTATGAGTCGGGGCCGACTTGACAGCACATAACAACAACAACATATATGTGTTGGTGGTATCACTACGGAAGTATATTGCCCAACCTTCTTTCCTTCCGAGGAGTGGCTGGTGGGTTTGAGCCGCCAACCTTCTGGTTAGAAGTCAAGTGCCTTAGGCACTAAGCTACCATATATATATGACCATATAAATGACACAATGAAGTTTATTCCAGGGATGCAAGACTGGTTTAATATTTGAATATCAATTGTTGTAAGCAACCATATTAACAAGTTAAAGTAAAAAAATGCATGATCGTATCAATCAATGCAGAAAAAACATTTGACAAAAAAACTTTCTGAAAAGAAGTAGGAGTAAAGGGGAATTTCCTAAACTTCACAAATGCTTTTGTTGTTAGGTGCCATCTAGGCAGTCCCTGACTCATGGTGGCCACACGTGTTAACAGAGTAGAACTGTTCCATAGGGTTTTCTTGGCTGTAATCTTCTTGGAAGCAGATTACCAGGTCTTTCTTCCACAGAGCTGCTGGGTGGGTTGGGACCACCAACCTTTACGTTATCAGCTGATTGCAGACCACTTATGCTACCCAGGCTCCTAACCTACAACTCACTTTCCAGTTAACATTATACTTAATAATGGAAGACTGAATGCTTTCCCCCTGAGATCAAGAACAAATGTGGATGGCCGCTCTCACCATTCTTATTCAACATAGTGTTGGACATTCTAACCAAGACAGTAAGACAAGAAAACCAACCAAAACCAAATTCACTGCCATCAGGTTGATTCCAACTCATAGTGACCCCCATTTGGGTTCCAAGGGGTAAATCTTTGCAGAAGCAGATTGCCACATCTTTCTTCCACAGAGAGGCTGGTGAGTTCAAACCAGCAACCTTTTGTTTAGCAGCCAAATGTATTAACCACTATACCACCAAAGCTCCTTAAGACAAGAAAAGGAAATAAAAAACATACAGATTGGAAAGAAAAAAAAAAAGTGATCTCTCTCACATGATGTGAAAACCCCAATAAATCTATTTTTAAAAACTTCTAAAAATAGTAAGTGAATTCAGCAAGGTTGTAGGCTATGGAATAAACGGCAGAAAGTCCCTTGTATTTCCATATACAGTCACATATCACTTAACATCCACAATTCATTCTGTGAAATAAGATGTTATACAATTTGGGTGTTTTGCAAACACCATATTATATACGAGCAGTCCTCAGATTATGAACAAGTCCTGTCCTAAATCTTGTCTTTAAGTGGAATTTGTACATAAATTAGAACAGTTAAGTACAGTTTGTATCTAACATCAGTTAGTCAGATGTTTGTCTAAGTATATAGTATATAGTGTAACTTGCTCTCCATAAAAAGCATGAAAGATACATTTCCAGATACACTAAAACATCTTTAATGTAATAATAACAATAATAATGTTTTTATGCATGTTGCAAAGTAGCACCGGTTTTTTATTGCAAAACATTGTAAAAACCTTGAATGTTTAATAGCCTTTATGGGGGTTGGGACTATGGATGTCTATGTGGCGGAAGTTGCCCAAATGTACGTTATGTGGTACATGACTGTGCTAGCAATGAAAGTATGGACTCTGAAATTAAAAACACAATGTTATTTACCTTCACTGCAAAAAAAAAATGAGATTCTTAGGTAAAAATCTAATAAAATATGTACAGAATTTGTATGCCAGAAATTATACAATGATGGAGAATAATTCATTAAGGTCTAAACAAATGGAGAGACATATTGTATTAATAGATCGGAAAATTTGACATAATAAATTCGACACAATTGCAAATTTCTCCCCAAATTGATAATACAGTTCCTATCAAAATCCCAACAAGATTTTTGGTGGATATAAAAATATTATCCTAAAATTTATGTGGAAAGACAAAGTAACCAGAATAGCTAAAATGATTTTGAAAAAGGAAATCAGTGAAATCAGTGAAAAAGGAAAATAAAATAGGAGGAATCAGTCCAGCTGATTTCAAGACTTTATAGCTACAGTAATCAAGAGCGTGTGCTATTGGTGGAAGAACAGGCATAGAGATCAATAGAACAGACTAGAGAGTTCACAAGTAGATCCACACAAATGTACCCAACTGCTTTTTAACAGTGTTGCAAAAGCAATTCAGTAAATGAAAGGTAATCTTTCCAATAAATGACGCGGGAGCAATTAGATATCTATAGTCATGAAGAAATGCACTTTGATTTAGCAAAAATGAACTTAAAATAGATCACAGGTAAGATATAAACCTATAAAATTTTTAGAAAAATACAGGAGAAAATCATGGCAATCTAAGGCTAATACAGAGTCCTTAACTTGACACCAGAAGTGTGATCTCTAAAAAGAAAACTTGAAAATTGGATTACATCAAAATTGGAAACATTTGCTCTGCAAAAAAAAAAAAAAAAAATCCTTTTAAAAGGTTGAAGAGTCAAGCTATTGACTAGGAGAAAATATTTTCAAACCTCATATCTAAGGACTGGTATCTACAGTACAGAAAAACTCTCAAAACTCAACAGTAAAAAAACAAACTTTCCAATTATAAAATGGACTAAAGAAATAAGAAGACATTTTACCAAAGAGGATATTTGTTGTTGTTGCTGTTATGTGCCGTCGAGTCGGACCCGACTCATAGCGACCCCTCCTTGGGTTTCCGAAGCAGTATCATTACGGAAGTAGATTGCCCCATCCTCCTACCGAGGAGTGGCTGGTGGGTTTGAACCACCAGCCTTCTGGTTAGCAGTCAAGTGCACCATGCTACCAGAGCTCCTAAAGAAGATATATATATGGCAAATAAGCATGTAAAAAGATGTTCAACATCATTAGCCTTTAGAGAAATGCAAATTATAACCACAATGAGATATCATTACACACCTATCACAATGGCTAAAATAAAAAATAATCAAATGTCCTGTACAAAAAAAATTCCAAATAATTTATGTAGATACTGCCCCCCTTTCAAGGAAATGGAGCTTAATTCCTCACCCTTTGAGTGTGGGCTGCACTTGCTACACTTAATAACTAGATTCTCAAGAGTAAAGTGTGGAAATGGGCAGGGAAGTAATTTTACAGTAAAGAAAGCTGGCGAACACTACCTTGATCACTTAGCCTGGTGATGAAGGTTAATATCGTCAGTGATAAGTCATGTTGATTACACATACCCTTGATATGATGTAATGGAAATGACACTTCACCTTTGTGTTCATCCTCTCAAAAATCCATAACCTCAATTTGACCATGATTAAAAAATAAAAAAACTCAAATGGAGGGATATTCTACAAAACATCTAACTTAACACTCCTCAAAACTCTCCAAGTTAAAAAAAAAAAAAAAAACTCCCCATGTTATCAAAAACAAGGAAAATCTTAGAAACTATCACAGACTAGAGGAGGCTAAGGAGACATGAACAATAAACATAGTATGGTATGCTGGATGGGATTTTTGAACAGAAAAAAGACATTGCATATAAACTAGTTAATAGCAGTGTACCAATATTGCTTCCTTAGTGTGGCAAAAGTGCCATAGTAATGTAAGATGCTAACAACAGGGGAAATTGGGTGAGGGGTATATGGAACTCTCTGTACTATCATTGCAACTTTTCTGTAAATTTAAAACTGTTCTCAAATAAAAAAATATTTTAAATAGTGTGAAAAAATAGTAATAAAATTAATGCTGGCAAGGGTGCAGAGAAGCTAGATCACTCATATATTGTTGGTGGGAATGTAAAATGGTACAGCCACTCTGGAAAAGTTTGACAGTTTCTCAAAAAAACTAAATATGGAATTACCATATGACCCAGAAACTGAACTTCAGGGTATTTATTCCAGAGAAATGAAAGTTACGTTCACACAAAAGCCTGTAAGAGCTTCATTTGTAAAAACTCAACACTGGAATAACCTAGATGTCCTTCAGTGGGAGAATAGTTAAATAAACGGTGGTATAGCCATAGCATGGAATACCACAGAGCAATAAAAAAGAGAGTACACTAACTCAAATAGACATATGCACACCCATGTTCATTGCAGTATTATTCACAATGGAAGAAAGATGGAAATAACCTAAGTGCCCATCAACAAATGAATGGATAAATAAATTGTGGTGTGTACATACAATAGAATACTGTGCAGTGATAAAGAATAATGATGAATCCATGAAACATCTGATACCATGGAAGAATCTGGAGGACATTATGCTGAGTGAAATTAGTCGAACACAAAAGGACAAATTGTTATTGTTGTTAGGTGCTGTCAAGTCAGCTGCTACTCATAGTGACCCTATGTACAACAGAACAAAACATTACTCAGTCCTATGCCAGCCTCACAATCCTTGCTACACCTGAGCCCATCGTTGCAGCCACTGTGTCAGTCCATCTTGTGAGGGCCTTCCCTTTTTTTTATTGAGCTGCCACTTTACCAAGTATGATATCATTCTCCAGGGAATGGTCCCTTCTGACAACATGACCAAAGTAGGTGAGACGAGGTCTGGCCATTCTCGCTTCCAAGGAGCATTCTGGCTGCACTTCTTCCAGGACAGATTTGTTAGTTCTTTTAGCAGTTCATGGTACTTTTTGCATTCTTCACCAACCCCACAACTCAAAAGCATCAACTCTTCTTTGGTCTTCCTTATTCATTGTCCAGCTCTCACATGCATATGAGATGATTGAAAGCACCATGGCTTGGATTAGGCTCATCTTAGTCTTCAAGGAGATATATTTGCTCTTCAGCACTTGAAAGAGGTCTCTTGCAATAGATCTGCCCAATACAGTAAGTCTTTTGATGTCTTGACTGCTGCTTCCATTGGCATTGATTGTAGAACCAAGTAATATAAGCTCTTGACAATTTCAGTCTTTTCATTTTCTTTATGTGGAGATGTAGTACATACTGCAGACTACAGCCTTTAATCTTCACCAGTAAATGCTTCAAGTCATCCTCACTTTCAGCAAGCAAAGTTGTGTCATCTGCATATTGCAGGTTGGTGGTGAGTCTTCCTCCAATCCTGATGCCAGACTAAGACAGACTTGGAAGAAGAAAGGGGCCATCTACTTCTCAAAGAATTGGCCAGTGAAAATCGTATGAGTAGCAGTGAAACACTGTCTGGTATATTACTGGAAAAGGACAAATACACTTTTATAAAAAGTCAAGAATTGGTATACACACAGAAAGCAACATATGTTGATGGTTACAGGGATGGGGAGGGGAAAGAGGGGGAATCATTTACTAGATAGTAGGCATGTGCTAATTCTGGTGATGACAAATGCAATACATAATATGGTAGAAGTTAGAACAGCTTAACCAAGGTAAATGAAGACACTGAGGGGCACACAAGAATAAAGGACAGCTATAGAAAATGCCGACTCAACGGCACATAACAACAACAACAACATAGAAAATGCTATAACATTCAATTTTGCAATGACAACAATAATAAGCAAAAAATATGTGAGTTGTTGCATAGGTAGATATGCATGCTGTATGGGTGTGGGAAGGCATATGGGAGTGCATGCATGTACATATATATTTGTGAGCATATGCATATACAAGTTTGTACGTGCTGCATATATGTTCGTGTATACAAGCAAGCACGTGGATACTTCCTAGACATATCCAAACACATGGTGGGATTGATTTATTGAGTTTGAAAGATCAGAGTCATAGTCTTGTAGGATAACTAGGTTAAGTAGCATAACTTATTTCATAAAGATAATGTTCTAAATCCTAGTTTGGTGAGTAGCATATGGGTCTTTAAAGCTGTGAGCAACCATCTATGAAGTAACTATTGGCTTTTTCCTGTCTGGAGCAAAGGAGAGTGAATGAAATCAAAGGCTCAAGGAAGACATTAGTCCACAGGACTAATGATGCATGTGAACCACAGCTTCTTCTACCCTGAGACCAGAACTAGATGATACTGGCTACCACTACTGACCATTAGGACCAGGGACACAATAGAAAGTCCCAGTTAAAATGGGAGAAAAATGTAGAACAAAATTCAACTTAGTGATAGAGACTAGAGGAACCCCCAGGACTATCTCCTAAAATACTCTTTTAATCTGGAACTGAAGCTACTCCCAGAGGTTACCATTAAGCCAAATGCAGATTGGCCTACAAAATAAACAATGGAAGCTCTGGTAGCTAGTGCCTAAGACATTTGACTGCTAACCAGAAGGCTAGCAGTTCTAACCCACCAGCTACTCCCTGGAAGGAAGACTGGGCAATCTACTTCCATAGAGATACTGCCTCAGAAACCCAAGGAGGGGTCACTATGAATCAAATCAACTCAACAGCAGTGAGTCTGTTTTTTTTTTTTTGTTTGTTTGTTTGGTATAAAATAAACAATAATACCTGTGAGGAATGTGCTCCTTTAAAAAATCAACTATATGAGACCAAATAGTCTGCATTTACCCAAAAGCAAAGATGAGAGGACAGGGAGGTATAGGAAAACTGGATGGATGGAAATAGGGCAGGAGGGGTGGAAATTGTGAGCGTGCTGACTCATTGCAGGGACTATAACCAATGTGTAAGAATTGTTGAATGGGAATCTAACTCTCTGTGTAAGCTTTCACCTACAACATAATAAAATATTTTTTAAAAAAAGTAAATCATAAAAAAAAAATGAACTATACATAAACACAACAACCTGGATGAATCTCCAGAGAGTATTCTGAGTGGAAAAAAGCCGCTTATTTCATTCTCAAATGACAAAATTATAGAAATGGTTATAAGACATTAACATGTGACTATAAGAGGGCAACACGAGAAATCCTTGTGGTGATGGAAATGTTCCGCATCTTGACTGTATCAATGTCAATATCCTGGTTGTGATATCACACTGTAAGTGGTGAAAGATGTTAGCATTGGGGTAAACTGGTTAAAGGATCTATTATTTCTTACAACTATATCTGAATGTATACTTTCTCAAAGTAAAAAAGTTCTATAATATTTTATTACTGCTGAGAATGTGGAGAGATTAGAACTCTCTTACACTACTGGTGGGACTGTAAAATGATATAATCATATGGAAAATGGTGTTGCCTTTCTTTAAAATGTCAGAATTTCAAATACCACAAGATCCAGCAATCCCACTACTAGGTATATATCCTAATGAAATAAGAGCTTGATATGAATAGATAAATGCACACTATGTTGACCCCAGCATTATTACAATAACAAAAAGAGGAAACAAGTGCCCATCAGTGAATGAACAGATAAGCAAACCATGGTTGTTGTTGTTGTTGTTGTTACAAGAGTAACAAAGAATCCGTGAAACACCTCATAACCTGGATGAACCTGGAGGATGTTAAACTGAGTAAAATAAATCAACCACAGAAGGACAGACATTGTATGAAACTACTATTATAAAAAGTCAAGAAAAGAAACATTCTTTGACAGTTACCAGGAATAGGAAGAGAAAGAAGTATAAATCACAATAAGAAGGTAGATGTGTATTAACTTGGGTAAAAGAAAGGGCAATTACAATAAGGAGGAGGTCAGCACAAAATGATCAAAACAAGGGAAGACACTGGGAAGGGTGCAAGAGTCAAAAGCAACAAAAGTAAATACTATTGCATACATTACATCCTGCAATAACGGTAATAACGGTAAGCTACAAATGGATACATAGACACTCAAGTGGAACAGAGATGGGAAGGTGAATGGGACTACACCTACAAATATATCTATTTGACTGAGGTTTGACTGAGGATATTTCTACATATGTATCAATGTGTGCTGCAAATATATCTGTGAATATAGTAGAGCATACAGGGAGCAAAGTTAGGAAAACTTCTCAACCATAACCAAATACCTGGAGGAAATTAATCACTGGGCATGGGGGCTAGGACCACAGTCTTGGGGGATACTAAGGTCAATTGGCATAACATAGTGAGCAAAGATAAAGTTGTACATCCAACTTTGGTGAGTGGTAACTAGGGTCGTAAAAGCTTGCAAGCAGCTATCTAAGATGCCACTATTGGGCTCTCCCTATCAAATCAACTCGCATCAAAGACTCAAGAAAACAATTAGTCCAAAGGACTAAGGGACTATACAAACCATAACTTCCACTAGCCTGAAATCATAAAAACTAGATGGTGCCTGCTCCCAGTACCAACCACTCAAATCAGGATCACGGTAGAAGCTCCTGGATAGAGAGGGAGGGAAAAAAAAATGTAGAACAAAATTCAAAATCATAAAAAAAAAAAATAAATAAATAAATAAAAGAATTATTGGTCTGATAGAAACTGGTGGAACCCCTGAGACTGTGGCCCTTAGACACCCTTCAAGCCTGAAACTGAACCTGCTCCCCGGGATCAAGTTTCAGCCAAACAATAGATACAGGCTTATAAAGTTAATAATAACACCAGGGAAGAACATATTCCTCAGAACAGTCAACCATATGAGCCCAAAAGAGCAACATTTGCCCAAACACAAAGCTCCCAAGGCAGGAAAGAGCAGGAAAAAAGGACAAATGGAAATAAGGAACCCAGGGAGGAAATGGGAAAAGTGCTATTACATTGAGGGTATTGCAACCAATGTTACCAAATAAAATGTGTATAAATTGTTGAACGGAAAACTAATTTGCTCTATAAACTTTCACCAAATAACAATAGAAAGTTTTTTTAAAAAAGTTTTATTAGAAATACATATGTTTATGAAATAGATAATGCTTTTATTTTTTTACATTTCTCTATTTTTTGTTGTGTTAAAATGTACATAACAACAGTTACTATTTTAACCATTTTTGGGTGTACAATTCAGTGGCATTAAGTTCTTTTCACAATGTTGTGTACCATCATTACTGTTAACATCCAGATCATTTTTTAGCATCTAAAACAGAAAATCTATACCCATTAAACAATAATTTCCCATTACCCCTCCCCCAACACCTGATAGCCTCTATTCTACTTTCTTTCTTTCTTTTTTTATTTTCGATTTGGGTGTATGTTTACAGAGCAAATTGGTTTTCCATTCAACAATTCATACACATTTTGTTTTGTGACATTCACTCCAATCCTCACAATGTAACAGCATTCTTCCCATGTCCTCATTGTGTTTACCATTTCCTTTTATCCTTATTTTCTATCCTTAGCTGTATTTTGAGCTTTACCCTTGGGCAAATGCTGCCCTTTTGATCTCATCTAGTTGATTGTTCTAATGAGTGTGTACCTCACTGGTATTATTGTTCACCTTATAGAGCTGTGTGTTATTTGGCTGAAAGTTGAGCCATGGGGGTAAATCAATTCCAGACTTGAAGGATGTCTAATGGGCATAGTATCAGGGGTTTCATAGTGTCTATCAGACCAGTAAGCCTGGTCTTTTTTATGATTTTGAGTTTTGTTCCACATTTTTCTCCCATCTATCTGGACCTCCTGTTGTGATTCCTTTCAGAACTATTGTCTGTGGCAGCCAGGCAACATCTAGTTCTTCTGGTCTCAGGGTAGTGGAAGTTGGAGTTCACATGATCCATTAGTCCTTTGGACTAATTGTTTCCTTGAGTGTTTAATTTTCTTTACTCTTCTGTGCTCTGGATGGTGAGAGACCAATAATTGCACCTTAGATAGCTACTCTGGTAGCGTAGTGCCTAAGGCACTTGACTGCTAACCAGAAGGCTGGCGGTTCAAGCCCACCAGCCACTCCTCAGAAGGAAGATGGGGCAATCTACTTCCGTAGTGATACAGCCTCGGAAACCCAAGGAGGGTTGCTATGAGTTGGGTCCGACTCCATGGCACATAACAACAACACAAGTTTTTAATACCTCAGTCACTACTCACCAAAATAAAATGTAGAACATGGTCTATGTAAATTGTGTTATGCCTATTGTCCTTAGTGTCCCCAGAAACTATGGTCTTAACCCCCAGACCCAGCAACTCATCCCGTCAAGGTGTTTGGTTATGGCTAAGAAGTTTTCATAACTTTGCCCCCTATATGTTCTACTACATTCATGGGTATGTTTGCAGGATATATAAATATATATGTAGAAATATCCTCTGTCAAACCTACTTATATTCAGAGGTATAGTCCCATCAGTTTTCCCATCCCTTTTCAGCTTGAGTGTCTATGCACCCACTTGTAGCTTATTGCTATCACTGTTATTGCAGGATGTAACGTATGTAATAATATTTATTTTCATTGCCTTTAACTCTGGTGCTCCTCCCAGTGTCTTCCTTTGCCTTGATCATTTTGTGCTACCCTCCCCTTATTGTATACTGCCCTTCCTTTCACCCAACTTATTACGCTTTACCAATTAGTGATTTATCCTGCCTTTCCCTCCCATCCCTGGTAACCTTCAAAGAATTATTGTTTCTGTGTGTAAATTTTTTCTTGACTTTTCATAGTAATGGTTTTATACAATATTTGTTCTTTTGTGATAGACTAATTTCATTTAGTATACTGGCCTCTAGAGAATAATGAATCTGCAAAACGTCTCATGTTATGAGACGTTTTGCAGATTTGTTATTCTTTAATGTTATGTAGTATTCCATTGTGTATATGTACCATAGTTTGTTTATCCATTCATCTATTGCAGAACACTTAGGATGTTTCCATCTTTTTGCTATTGTGAATAATGCTGTGGTCAACGTGGGTTTGCATATATCTGTTTATGTCCTAGCTCTTATTCCTTTAGAATATATACCTGGTAGTGGAGTTCTTGGATCATATGGTATTCCTGTTTCCAACTTTTTAACTAAGTGCCATACCATTTTCCACAGGCGTTGTCTCATATTACAGTCCCACCAGCAGTGTCTGAGGGTTCCAGTATCTCCACAACCTCACCAGCATTTGTTGTTTTCTGATTTTTAAAACTTTGCTATTAATGGTGGGATGAGATCATAGTTCATTGTTGTTTTGATTTGCATGTCTTGAATGGCTTTTGACTGCAAGCATTTCTTCATGTGTTTGTTAGCTTCCTGAATGTCTTCTTGATGAAGTGCCTATTCAAGTCCTCTGATCATTTTTTAAATTGGATTGTTTATCCTTTTGTTGTTGAGGTATTGAAGTTTTCTATAAATATTAGCGATTAGTCCCTCATCCATTGTGCTGTTGCTTAAAAATTTTTTCCAGTCTGTAGGTTCTCTTTTTACTTTTTTGGTAAAGTCTTTTCATGTACACAAATGTTTAATTTTTAGGAGGTCCTAGCCATCTAGTTTTCTTTTGCTGTTTGTGCATTTTTAGTATGTTTGATTATGTGTTTATGCCATGTATTAGCCCTCTTAAGTTTTCCCCTATTTATTCTTTGTCTATCTTTATAGTTTTAGGTTTTACATTTAAGTTAGTTTTTGTATATGGTGTGAGATATGTATCCTGTTCCATTTTTCTGAAAATGGATATCTAGTTTTACCAGCATCATTTGTTAAAGAGACTATCTCTTCCCCTCATTTAATGGGTTTCAGCCCTTTGTCAAAGAACAGTAGTCCATAGGTGGGTGTTTTTACTTCTGGGGTCTCAATTCTGTTCCATAAGTCTATGGATCTATCACTGTACCAATACTAGACCATTTTGACTACTGTGGCTATATAGTAGGTTTTTAGATTGGAGAGTTTGAGGGCTCCTACTTTGTTCTTCTTCCTTGGTAGTGCTTTGCTTATCTGGAGTCTCTTTCTTTTCCATATAAAGTTGGTGATTAGTTTTCTCATCTCTTTAAAGAATGATAACAGAATCTGGATCAGGATTGCATTATATCTGTAGATCGCTTTGGGTAGTATTGTCATTTTCACAATATTAAGACCTCCTATCCACAAGCATGGTATATTCTTCCATTTATATAGGTCTCTTATGGTTTCTTGTAGTAGTGTTTTGTAGTTTTCTTTGTATAGGTCTTTTGTGTTTCCAGTTAGATTTATTCCTAAGAACTTCATCTTTTGGGTGGTTATTGTAAATGGTATTGTTTTCCTGATTTTCTTTTCAGAGATTTATTTGTTATTATAGAAGAATCTGATTGATTTTTGTATGTTCATCTTATACCCTGTCACTTTGCTAAATCTTTCTATTAGTTCCAGTAGTTTTTTCATTAATTCTCTAAGATACTCTATGTATAACAAAAAAAACCCAAACTCACTGCCATTGAGTCAATTCCAACTCATAGAGACCCCTCCTTGGGTTTCCAAGACGATATCTCTATGGAAGTAGATTGCCCAGTCTTCCTTCCAGGGAGTAGCTGGTGGGTTTGAACTGCCAGCCTTCTGGTTAGCAGTCAAATGCCTTAGGCACTACACTACCAGAGCTCCTATTCTATGTATCACTCACTCACAACCCCTCCTTGGGTTTCTGAGACTATATCACTATGAAAGTAGATTGCCCCATCTTCCTTCTGAGGAGTGGCTGGTGGACTTGAACCACCAGCCTTCTGGTTAGCAGTCAAATGCCTTATGCACTAATCTGCAAATAGAGATAGTTTTACTTTTTTCTTTGCCAATTTGAATGCCTGCTATTTCTTTTTTCTGCCTTATGCTCTGGCTAGGACTTTCATTAGAATATTGAATAGGAATGGTGATAAAAGGCATTCTTGTCTGGTTCCTGTTCACAAGGGGAAAGTTTTTAATCTTTTTCCATTGAAAATAATGTTAGTCATTGGTTTTGTGCATTCTATTTCAGGAATGGAGCACATAAAGATCAATATCGCAGGCATTAGTGAGCTAAAATGGATGGTATCGGTCATCTAAAATGAGACAGTCATATGGTCTATTACGCTGGGAAAGACAAATTGAAGACAAATCTTTGCAACATTCATCATCAAAAAGAGCATGTCAAGATCTATCCTGAATTAGTGCTGTCAGTGATAGGACAATACCCATACACATACAAGGAAGACCAGTGAATAACACTGTTACTCAGATTTACACACCAACCACCAAAGCAAAAGATGAAAAAATTAATGGTTTTTTTCAACATCTGCAGTCTGAAATTCACCAAACATGCTATCAAGATGTATTAATTATTGATGATGATTGGATTGTTAAAGTTGGAAAAAAAGAAGATGCATCAGTACTTGGAAAATACGGCCTTGGTGATATAAATGACACTGGAGTTCACATGATAGAATTTTGCAAGACCAACAACTTATTCATTGCAAATACCTTTTCTCAACAACATAAATGACAAGTTTACACAGGAGCCTCACCAGATGGAATACACAGAAATCAAATCAACTACATCTGTGGAAAGAGACAATAGAGAAGCTCAATATCATCAGTTAAAACTAAGCCAGGAGTTGACTGTGGAACAGACCATCAATTGCTCATGTGCAAGTTCAAGTTGAAGCTGAAGAAAATTAAAACAAGTGCACAAGAGCCAAAATATGACCTTGAGTATATCCCACCTAAATTTAGAGACCATCTGAAGAATAGATTTGACACATTGAACACCAGTGACCAAAAACCAGACCAGATGAGTTGTGAGGGGACATCAAGAACATCATCATACATGAAGAAAGCAAAAGGTCATTTAAAAGGCAGGAAAGGAGGAAGGGAAAAAATAGATGTCAGAAGAGACTCTGAAACTTGCTCTTAAATGGGAAGTAGCTAGAGAGATAGAAAGAAATGTTGAAGTAAAAGAGCTGAACAGATTTCAAAGGGCAGTTCTAGAAGACAAAGTAAAGTATTCTAATGAAATGTACAAAGACCTGGAGTTAGAAAACCAAAGGGGAACAACATTCTCAGCAATTCTTAAGCTGAAAGAACTGAAGGAAAAATTTCAGCCTTGAATTGCAATACTGAAAGAATACTATGGGCAAAATATCAAATGATATAGAAAGCATCAAAAGAAGATAGAAGGAATACCAGAGTCACTGTGCCAAAAAGAATTGGTCAACATTCCATCATTTCAGGAAGTAGCATATAATCAAGAACCAATGGTATTGAAGGAAGAAGTCCAAGCTGCACTGAAGGAATTGGGGGTGGGGAGAAGACTCCGGGAATTAACCAAATACCCAATGAAAAGTTTCAACAACAGATTTAGCTCTGGAGGTGCTTATTCCTCTAAGCTAGGAAATTTGGAAGATAACTACCTGGGCAACCAACTGGAAGAGATCCATATTTGTACCCATTCCAAAGAAAGGTAATCCAAAAGAATTATCAAACAAGATCATTAACATCACATTCAAGTAAAATTTTGCTGAAAGTAATTCAAAGGTGATTACAGCAGTATATTGACAGGAACTGCCAAAAGTGTAGGTTGGATTCAGAAGAGGATATGGAACAAGGGATATCATTGTCAATGTCAGAGGGATCTTAGCTGAAAGCAAAGAATACCAGAAACATGATTACCTGTGCTTTATTGACTATGCAAAGGCATTCAACTGTGTGGATCATACAACTTATGGATAACATTGTGAAGAATGAGAATTCCAAACAGTTAGTTGTGCTCATGAGGAACCTGTACATAGACCAAGAGGCTGTTGCTTGAACAGAACTAGGGAATACTGAATGGTTTAAAATCAGAAAGGGTGTGTGTCAGGGTTGTATTCTTTCACCATACTTAGTCAATCTGTATGCTGAGCAAATAATCCAAGAAGCTGGACTATATGAAGAGGAATGCAGCATCTGGATTGGAGGAAGACTCATTAACAACCAGTGGTATGTAGATGACACACTCTTGCTTGCTGAAAGTGAAAAGGACTTGAAGTACTTACTGATGAAGATCAAAGACTGCATACAGTGTGCAGTATGGATTACACCTCAACATAAAGAAAATAAAAATATTCACAGGTGGACCAGTAAGCAACATCATGATACATGGAGATAAGATTGAAGTTGTCAAAGATTTCATTTTACCTGGGTCCATAGTCAACAGTCATAGAAGCAGCAGTCAAGAAATCAGACATTGTATTGCACTAGGCAAATCCACTACAAAAGACCTCTTTAAAATGTTGAAGAGCAAAGATGTCACTTTGAAGATCAAGGCGCACCTAACCCAAACACACAAACAAACAAACAAAAAGCCAAACTCACTGCTGTCAAGTCGATTTTGACTCATAGTGACCCCTCCTTGGGTTTCTGGGGCAGTATCACTACAGAAGTAGATTGCCCCATCTTCCTTCTGAGGAGTGGCTGGGGGGCTTGAACGACCAGCCTTCTGGTTAGCAGTCAAATGCCTTAGGCACTACATCACCAGAGGTCCTACCCAAGCCATGCTATTTTCAGTAGCCTCATATGTGTGTGCATACGGAAATGAAAGAAGAATTGATGCCTTTGAATTGTGATGTTGGTTAAGAATAGTTAAAATGCCATGGACTGCCAGAAGAATGAACAAGTCTATCCTGGAAGAAGTGTAGATGGAATGCTCCTTAGAAGAGAGAATGACCAAACTTCGTCTCACCTGCTTTGGTCATGTTGTCAGAAGGGACCAGTCCCTGGAGAAGGATATTATGCTTGGCAAAGTGAAGGGTCAGAGAAAAAAGGTAAGGCACTCAGATAGATGGATTGACACACTGGCTGCAATGATGGGCTCAGGTATAGCAAGGATTGTGAGGATGGTGTAGGACAGGGCAGTGTTTCATTATGTTTTATATAGGGTCACTGTGAGTTGGAATTGACTTGATGGCACCTAAGAACATGTTTTGTGTATGTGCCCTTAATTATGTTAAGGGATTTCCTTTCTATTCATATTTTGCTCAGCATTTTTATCAAGAATAGTGTTAAATTTTGTCAGCTTCCTCTTCTGCATCAATTGATATGATTATGTGTAATATTTTCCCTTTGTTTAATTTATATGGTGGGTTACACTGATTGTTTTTCTAATTTTGAACCATCCTTGCATACCTGGTATGAATCCCACTTGGTCATGATATATTATTTTTTCGATATATTATTTAATTTTATTGGCTAGTGTTTTGTTGAGAATTTTTATGTCAATGTTCATGACAGATATGTTCTGTAATTTTGTTTTTTAGTAATGCCTTTGCCTGGCTTAGGTGTCAGGGTTATGCTTGCTTCAAAGAATTAGTTTGAGAGTATTCCGTCTCTGATTGTTGTTGTTGTTGAGAGGTATATGTGTATAGCATGATGTAGTGTAGCTCTGGTGACGTAGTGATTAAGGCATTTGACTGCTAACCAGAAGGCTGGTGGTTCTAACCTCCCAGCTGCTCCTCAGAAGGAAGGTTAGGCAATATACTTCTGTAGTGATACTGACTTGGAAACCCAAGGATGGGTCACTATGAGTCACAGATCCTACTTGACGGCAGTGAGTTTGGTTTTTGGCATGTGTGTATGTGTGTATGTGTTCAATTTCTTCTTTTGTGATGGGTCAGTTCAAATTTCTGCCTCAGATTATGTTAGTTTGTGTATTTCTAGAAATTTCATTTCTTCTAGGTTTTCAAATTTGTTAGAGTAGAATTCTTCATAGTATTATTGTTATCCTTTTTATTTCAATGGGTTCTGTTGTGACATCACCTCTTTCATTTCTTATTCACATTATTTGCATCTTCTCCTTCTTTTCCTATGTTAAATTTGCAGATAGTTTGTCAATTTTATTAATCCTTGCACAGAACCGACTTATAGTCTTATCAATTCTTTCTATTGTTTTTTCTATTTTATTTATTTCTTCTTGAATCTTTATTATTTCCTTTCTTCTGGACTGTAGGCTTTTTTGCTGTTCTTTTTCTAATTGTTGAAGTTAAGGTATTGATTTCTTTTCTTTCTTCTTTTTTGATGTGTGCATTTATTGCTATCAGTTGTTCTCTGAGTGCTGCTTTTGCTGTGTCCCAAAGATTTTTGTATGCTGTGTTTTCATTCTCATTTGATTTAAGGATTTTTTTTAATTATTATTTCTTCCATTACCCACTAGTTTTTAAGCAAGGTGTTACTCAGTTTCCATGTAGTTAATTTTTTCCCTTGATCTTCCTATTGTTGATTTCTAATTTTATAACATTGTGATCTGAGAAGATGTTTTATAGTATTTTGATGTTTTTAAGTTTATTGAGAATTGCTTTGTGGCCTAACATATGGTCTATTCTGGAGATTATTCCTTGTGCACTGGAAAAGATTGTGCTACTGTTGGGTGAAGTGTTCTGTATACATCTATAAGGTCTAGTTAGTTGATTGCATTGTTTAAATATTCTGTGTCTTTGTTGAGTTTCTTTCTAGTTGTTCTGTCCTTCATTGACAGTGGTGTGTTAAAAACTACTGTTACTGTGAAGTTTTCTATTTCTCTTTTAATTTTTTTATAGTTTGATTTCTGTATTTTGGGGCTCTTTCATTGGGTGCTGGGATAAAGAGGGGAGGAAAGGGAAGATGTAAGAAGGAAAAAAAAAAAAACAACAGAAAAAGAAAAGATGCAGCACAGTACTGGCAAAAGTGCCAGACACCAAACACAACTGCATAGAAAGCACACTCATTCTGTGGAAGCACACCCCTCTGACCAAGGAGGGGTGGGGACAGGTGCTGCTAACTGTGTCTTGGCAGAGGGGTAGGGGGTGGGGGGTGGAAGAGAAAGATTCCTTCTCTTCGGTAGCAAGAAAAAGAAAAAGGATAAGGGAAGAGGGAGGTCACACCTGTCTGATTGCTTGAGCACTGACATGGTTGCTGATGAGTCCTGAGTAAGTGGAGCTGGTTATCTGATCCCTGTTCTGATCAGAACACTGCTTGCAATAATTCAAAATGGCTGCACTGCGCTTGTTGGCAGTTTACCTCCTTGTTTACTGTTTTTGTTTGGTCTCTTCCTTTCATCAGTATTTGATCTACTTTTTTATCCTTTCCTTTGAAGCTCTGGGTTCCAGGATTGTCATATGTATCTGTTACACTTGGTTTCTTGAACTTTTGTTGTAGAGGGTCTGGATAGTGTATCTGTCTAGTCTGCCATCTTGGATCTTCCTCCCTCTAGTCTACTTTCTATCCTTATGAATTTGCTTATTCCAAATACCTCATATAAGTGTGTGTCTGACATTTCACTTAGCATAATGTCTTCAATTTACTTCCGTACTCGGAAACCCAAGGGGGCGGGTCACTAGGAGTTGGATCTGACTCAATGGCAGTGAGTTTGGTTTTTTGGTTTTGTTAATGTCTTCAAGGTTCATCTGTGTTGTAGTAGATATCAGAACTTCATTCTTTTTTTATGGCTGTATGATATTTCCTTGTATGTGTATACCACGTTTTCGTTTATCCATTCATCTGTTGATGGGCACTTGAGTTGTTTCTACCTTTTGACCATTGTAAATAATGCTGCTATGAACATTGGTATGCAAGTATCTCTGTGAGTCTCTGCTTCCAATTCTTTTGGGTGTAAACCTAAGAGTAGAATTGCTGGGTCATAAGGTAATACTAAGGAGCACTGTTGGCTCAAAGGTTAAGTGCTCAGCTGCTAACTGAAAGGTAGGCAGTTTGAATCTATCCAGTCGCTCTGTGTGAGAAAAGACATAGCAATCTGCACCCATGAAGTTTACAGCCTAGGAAGCCTTGTGGGGCAATTCTACTCTGTCATGTAGGGTCACTATGAATCAGAAATGACTTGATGACACACTACAAGATAATACTATTTTTAACTTTTGGAGGGACTGCCAAACTATTTTCCGTACTGACTGCACCAGTAATTGGAGCAAAGCATGAGAGCTCCAATTATTCCATATCCTCACCAACACTTAATAGTCCCTCTCCCTGTTTTTGATGATAACGATTCTAGTTAGTGTGAAGTAGTCTGATTGTAGTTTTGATTTACATTTCCTTAATGACTAATGATGTTAAGCATCTTTTCACGTGCTTGTTGGTCTTTTGTATATCTTTTTGGTGCAATGTCTATTCAAGTCCTTTGCCCTTTTTTTAAATTGAGTTTTGTTGTTGTTGAGTTGTAGGAGTTCTTTATGTATTCTGTACACTAATCTATTATCAGATATATGATTTGCAAATATTTTCTTACATTTTGTGGGTTGTCTTTTCACTCTCTGGATAGTGTTCTTTGATGCACAAAAGATTTACATTTTTATAAAGTCTAATTTATGTATTTTTTTCAATTATTCACTGTGTTTTGGTGCCATACTTAAAAATCCATTACCACATCCAACTCCATGAAACTTGCTTTCCATGTTTTTATCTAAGAGTTTTATATTTTTAGCTCTTAGATGTCTTGGGTACATTTTGAGTTAATTCTTATATATGGTGTAAGGTAAGGATCTAACTTCATTCTTTTGCATGTGAATGTCCAGTTTTCCCAGCACTATTTGTTGAAAAGGTTAATCTTTCCCAAACGAATAATCTTGACTTCTGTCTTGAAAATCTATTGACAATATATGTGAAATGCTTTTATTTTTAACTACTTTATGTATACATGCATCATATTATTTGCTATTTAAATTAGTCAGGGTATATCACCCATTCTATTTCTCATTTTCATTTTTGTAGAAATAATGCTGAGAAACTTTGCTTGCATGGATAATTTTGGATGAAGTTTTATTATACCAATATGATTTAATTATCTAAACTCCCAGATCTATAAACAAAAAATACTACTCTCTCATCAAGAATTATTTTTAATAATCGTCTAACAACTCAATTAGATTTTTTGCTGATATTGTTGAAAGCAAAAACTGGAAACAACTGATTTACAAATACTTTTTACCCATCTTTACAGTTATTCACTTTCTCTGTTTCTGGAAATCAGTGAAAAGGCTTTACCAAGACTAATCAAATGACTGTTAATTATCCTTGTTACTCTTTATCTTAGAGGCACCTTGCTAATCTAACATATTCATTTACCAATACAGTTTTTTATAAAATGATTACATATGACATGTACTTTATTTTTATTGTTGTGAAAATTTTTAGCAGCTGTATATTTGACTCATTTAATTTATGAGTAATATTCACAATTTAGCCTAGTTGTTGAAGCCAGTTACTACTGTGAAACTAACCACCCAGAATAATTTCCACTTAGTCTTCATTTTTTAATCTAAATCAAAATGTTAATATATGTCCATATATATAAAAATTTGTATTTCAAATTCTAAGGTAGGTAGATGGAGGGATAGACAGATAGATAGATAGATAGAGATAAAGACTGGTAAAGTGATAAGGTAGGAAGTCTTACCATGAATTTATCACCTGGATGAAAAAAGGCACTAACACCTTCATTATTTCCTGCTGTCCCTGACTTTATTTTCATGAGATTTGCCTAATAGTGATAATTCTTTGGTGACAATTTGGAGGTGGATGGGGAGAATCATTAGATAAAATTTATCTCATTTGATGCCTCACTATGCAACAGATCTGAATTTTAAATATTCCCTAAACGGGTCAAAATATACTGCTCTTAATGCTGTGCTTTACCTTTAATAGAAATAGCTTTAAGAGAAGGAAAGAAACAAAAGATAAGAGATTTATGCTGCCTTCATTAATATTTTTAGTTGTTTTTTCTTTGATGCCCTGGAAGTTTTTACACTTGCCCTAATGCACCATTGTTAGGTTTAGGATGGGTGAGGATATATTTTTTTCTTTTTTTGAAAATGGAAGAAAAGCTATTGAGAAAGGGTAGGTAGGAACAGAGAACTAGCCTGACTCCCCAGTTGCAGGTACATTGCCAGGCAAATAAATTTTAGTGGAAAGTAGATACAGAATTGAAAATCTGGAAATTGGTTCTCTTAAAGCAGTCTATGCCTGAATATCCCCCTGGAAAGTCTTCCTGTCTACTCAGGGACATATATACTCCAGTTGGTAAATGACTGTTCTAATACCTGCTTCTTGCAACCCAGACACAGTAACAGGTATGTGGATGGTTTCTGAACTTCACAAAGACGCTCTCACCCATTGTTTTCTACTGTTTGAGCCTAACCAATGAATATATCTAGTCAGGTCACCAGTACTGAAACTGGTACTTACTGCATTGATGAGATATTAAGAGAAGACAAAGTGTCTTCAAAAAGTAAACAGCCCATTATGAGAAGGCAGATAGATACAGTGAAGCAAATACACCACACACAAAATGTTGATAAGAACATGGAAAAGATATTTGCGTTTTGCATGGAAGGGAGGGAGGAACTGCTAGAGTGGTTGAAGAAACTGGAGATAGGGAGTCTCAAAGACGGGGAGTTTTCCAGGAGGAGATGCTTTTTGTTTCAGAGATTCAGAGAAGGATGCAAGTAAGATTTGATTAAATGAAGCCAGTGGACTGATACCTTTTGAAAACTTCCACAGCTCTCTCCTGGTAAATGAAAATGTTCTGTGATCTTTTTCTCTACAGAAGTAAGATGGTGTTTTTCAGCCAGACATCTAAATTCAGTGATAGAAGATAGAAATAAAGAAGTGGTCGGAAGGAAGGAAGGATAGTCCCTGCAGAATCTGTAGTGGAAGGAAGGAAGAGAGGAAGTAAGGGAGAGAAGAGGGACAGAAGGAAGGAAGGAGGGAGGGAGAAGGAAAGAAGGAAGGAAGGCAACCAATTTGGCAACCATCCACATACCTGTTACTGTGTCTGGGTTGCCAGAAGCAGGTATTAGAACAGTCATTTACCATTTACCATTTACCGTTTACTCTGGAACTTCAGCTCAACTTCTGAACTTGTGGTAGTAAAAAATGACTTAATTTATACAATCGTGTTACCCTTCAAAGATCTCTTCCAGCTCCAGAATTCTGTGAAATGTCATATAAATTAAGGAATCAAAGGAACAAAATGAATATAAAAAAAAAGAAGATTCTGGAAAAGGAATGGAGAGGAAGGACCAATTCTAGTCACTCACAAAATCTAGTCAGGAAATTCGATGCAGTAGCAGCAGCATTATCAAGCACACCGTTAGGTCCAATAAATACCACCTGCCAGTAGATGGCGGTCTTCATATTAAGTGGCTGTTCACTGGAACAGCCCTTCTTTCTACCAAATTCTATCTGTAAGATTGGTTGGTTTAATGCATAAGTGGAATAGACACCTGTGCAGTGTGAATTGGAGAGCTCTGGGAGGTGGATCTCCACCTACTCAATATTACCTCCCTCACAGATCCTGCTTTTTGTGTCTAACATTCCAATTTATCCACCCCTTTATGGGGGGGGGGCAGGCAGAGAGGGAACTGTGGTTAGTCATTAACACTTTAGCAGGAACTAATTTGGTATATTAACTTAAGAGATAAAGGACTTTGAAAAAAATTTAACAAAAGACTGGTAAGTTCCAAAAGGAGGATCTGCAAAACTTGGGTGGTTATTTAAGGAAGGACATTCTCCTGCATAATCTGAAGTAGCATACGGGCACTGGACACCTAGGTTGTAGTGTTCTTATAAAAGAAGGGGTAGGCAGAAAGGGCTTAGTCGATTGGAACAGACTGATTTTGCCTGAGGCCAAACTTGACCCTGTCTCCCCCCCCCCCCAATGCTATTTCTTCAGCTCCCATTCTGCATTGGAGGACAGGATACCCACAGATTTGCTGACAAGTGCATAAGATCCTTATTCCTTGGCTGGTGTCAGAGGCCAGAAATTTTGGTTGCACTGATGCCTGTGTTCCTGGACCTGTGTAGGCCACACTTTCCTCATCTCCAGGATGACGTAAAATATGAAGGAGACATGGACAAACAGGAGTTATTCAAAGAGGTGCCAAGATGGTAAACAACTTGTAACTGGTATAGTAACTGTTCCATGGTGAACTGGAGAAGGAAAGATTCATATTTTGGCAAAATACTATCTTTAAAGAGCTCTGGTAGCATAGTGCCTAAGACATTTGACTGCTAACCAGAAGGCTGGCAGTTCAAACCCACCAGCCACTCCTCAGAAGGAAGGTTGGGCAATCTACTTCCGTAGTGATACCACCTTGGAAACCCAAGGAGGGGTCGCTATGAGTCGGGTCCAACTCGACGGCACATAACAATAACAAGAGCAACAGAATGTATCAGAAATATTCTGGCAATCCCAAAGGTATAAAAAGAAGTTACAGAGATTGATCATACTATAATGTAAAAAATATGTGTACTTTCTATCATAGACATCTGAGGACAACTTGATGATGTTGATAGTGACAATAATAATAATAATAACAACAACAACGATAATACCTTATACTTATTAAACTATCACTTGGTGTCAGGCACTGTGTTTTACAAGCCTGATCTCAGTTAATAATTATAATATTCTTGTGAAGTGGGTATTATTATTATCATCATTGTACAGATGAGAAAACAGAGGCTTAGAGAGTTAAGTAGCTTATTCAGGGTGAACCTGAGCATTTAACCATTGATTAAGCTGCCTTAAGCAGAACAGACTGCCCTGGAACTCAACGAGTTCTCCAGTACAGAGGGATGGAAACAGGACTGGGGGATATTTGGCAGAAATGCTGTAGAAGAGACTCATTGTATTCAATCATCTTAAATGTCCTCCAACCCTTAGTGACTATGACTTCATTCAGTCGTTCAAGAAATATTCATAGAGTGTCAGACAATGTCCTAGGACATAAGAGAGATGATATTACAAATATCTTTAAAAAAAAAAAAAAAAGAGGCTGTATAATTAATCAGTTAATTAGTTACCATTGTGAAAGGTGCTATCTTAAAGAAGTAAAAAAGGGCTATAAGAAAATATAATAGGTGATACCATCTAGTCTGAGGAACAGGGCACGCTTCTCCAGACTACAAGCTGAGAACCAAAAACAGAGTAAAAGGATGCTGGGCAAAAAGTAGGGGAAAAGGAGTGGAGAACACTTCAAGCAGAGGGAACAACCTATAGTAAAGCCTCACAGAAAGGACCTCGGTTCCTTGAGTCTCAGAATCAGGGCTAGTATGGCTGGAGCTGGAGAGTCAGGAGAGGAGCTGCCCTGAAATGATGCTGGAGAATTAAACAAGTGTCATAGCATTCAAATAGTGCTAAGTCATGTTGGGTCTTTATCCTTAGATCAAGAGGGGAGTTTTAAAGGGAAGAGGAAATTGCTCTCTTTCCAAAGGGTTTCACATGGTGCTGCCCATCCACGCTGGTCAGTATACATCTTCCTGAAAGGGAAGGAAGCCCAGATGGAAAAAATAGAAGACAGGCTTGAAAACCTGGTGTGGATCTTCCTACCTGACTCCTTTCAGGTCAACACTCTTGCTGAAGTTTTCAAATCTACATTCATAAACTTAGGGGAAATGCAGAACAGAGGGTGCTTGGGGTTCTTGCATACACATTCCCAATCAGTGGCAGCTTTACTGAGCTATAGTTCCAAGTGTTCACTTCCCATACTGCCCGTCCTTACAGGTTCCACCCAAGAGGAAAGTGTGGGAAGCTGGAGTTAAAAGAAAAGGATGGACAGAGGATGAGAAGACAAAGAGAAGGAGAGTTCAGAGATTTACTCATTATGCTAAATGCACAAAAGAGTTCAAGATGGATGCATATTTCTAAAGATCTAGCAAATTATGGCACCAACAAACCATGCAGTAGGAAGAGCAAAGGACTTGGAACGAGGAGAGCTCCATCTTCTCCTGGTTTCTCCCTCCACTTACTGGATGGCTTTGAGCAAGACATTTTACCTTTCTCTTTCAGTTTTCTCATTCTCAAACAGCGTTAGTAATATATGTCCCTTTTATCTTGCAAGACTCCTATAAAACTCAAGCTAGAATGTTCTGAAAGTTAAAAGCATGATCCAGAAGTGAGATAGTGGTGGTGTTAGTACTATTATCAGATAGCAGGGCTGGGAAAGAACAAGGCTTTGCTCCCAGCTGTCCATAGTGTCATTTAATGCTTTGTACTGGAAATAAACCCTTCATGTTCTACGACTTTTAGAGAGTCTCCTCCTTCTATGACCACTAAAAGCTCTTTTCCTATCCCTTGTGCCTCACCTGTCCCTCCTTCCACAAACCCCAGTTTCTTAAGCCCTTTGCAACTGAGGCACTACAAAAGTATCTTCAAATTAAATAGCAGCTTTACTTATGGGTCCCTGAAGGTTACATTAGCTCCTATAAAGAAATCTTGCAAATATATTGTTGTTACCTGCTGTCGAGTTGTCCCTAGCCTCATTGTGAGCCCAAAATCAAAAAACCAAACTCACTGCCATCAAGTCAATTCTGACTCGTAGCGGCCCCTATTGGGTTTCCAAAGCAGTGACTCTTTACAGAAGTAGATTGCTAAGTCTTCCTACTGCAGAGTGGCTGGTGGGTTCAAACCACCAGCCTTCTGGTTAGCAGCCACATGCCTTAGGCACTGCACCACCAGAACTTCTATTGTGACCCCATGCACAATGAAATGAAATGCTGCCTGGTTCTGTACCATCCCTATGATTGGTTACAGATTCGTCCAGTGTGATCCATAGGGTTTTTGTTAGCTGGTTTTCAGAAGTATATTGCCAGGTTTTTCCTCCTAGTCTGTCTTAGTCCAGAAGTTCCACTGACACCTGTTCAGCATCATGTTGTTAGGTGCCATCAACTTGGTTCCAACTCATACCAATCCCATGTACAACAGAACAAAACACTGCCTGTTCCTATACCATCCTCACACTTGTTGCTATATTCAATCCCATTGTTACAGCCACTGTGTCAATCCATCTTTTTTTTTTCCACTTCTTAAAATTTTTTTACTTATTTATTTTATTTTTTATTGTGATTTGGGTGAAAGTTTACAGAGCAAGTTCATTTTCCATACAATAGTTCATGCATACTTTGTTTCATGACATTGATTGCAATCCCTATAATGTAATAGTTCTCTTCCCACTTCCTCCCTGTGGTTACCTTTTCCCTGTGTCCTTCTTTCCTATGCATTCGTGCCCTTTGAACTATCTCCCTGTGCAAATACTGCCCTTTGGATCTCCCATGGTTGATCTCTCTCTTTTTTTTAAAAAAAAAAAAAAAATTATTATGATTTGGGTGCAAATTTACAAAGCAGATTCATTTTACTGTCAATGATTCATGTACATTTGGTTTCACAGCCCCGATTACAATCTTCAGCCATAAAAAGCTCTCCTCCCATCTCCCTGTGACTACCCCTTCTCTAGCCCTTCCTTATCTATGCATTCCTGTCTGGACAACTTTCCCTCTATGGAAATGCTGCCCTTCTGATGTCTCATGGTTGATTGATCTAAGGGGTGCATCTCTCTAGGATGGGTGGGTGCATCTTCCTGGCATAGGTGTTCTGCTTTGGACCTTTTTGATGTTTGGCTGAGAGCTAGTCCACAAAAGTGAGTCCAGTTCCAGGTCCAAAGGATAACCTGGGCCATAGTCTCAGGTATTTTACCAGCCTCTATCCGACCAGTAATTCTGGTCATCTTTGTGTTTTTGAATTTTGTTCTATATTTTACCTCCCACTCTATCCAGGACCTCTGATTTTGATCCCTTTGCAAGTGGTTGACATCGGTAGCCAGACACCATCTAGTTCTTCTGGTCTCAGGGTCATGAAGGCTGAGGTCCATGTGTCCATCATATCCTTGGGCTAATTGTTTCCATATAACTTTGATTTTCTTCACTCTTCTTTGCTCGAGATGAAGGGAGACCAATAGTTGTATATTATTAGATGGTGTCTCAAAAGCTTTTAAGACCCCAGTCACTACTCACCAAAGTAGCATGTAGAACAAGATTTTTTGCCTTGGAAACCCAAGGAGGGGTCACTATGAGTCGGGGCAACTCGATGGCAAATAACAAATAACAAATAATGTTGTATCAATTGAGCATGATATCCCCCAAGACTCTGGTCCCAAGCCCACAGGCTCAGTGACTCTCTCCATCAAGGTGTTTGGTTGTCTCTGAGAAACTACTCCAAACTTGTCCCCTGTTACTTCTGTAATGCACAGTCAATCCATTTTTTTAAGGTCTTTGTCTTTTTCACTGACCCTCTACTTTACGAAGCATGACTGGTCCCTTCTGATAACATGTCCAAAGTATGAGAGAAAGTCTTACCATCCTCACTTTTAAGGTTCATTCTCTCTGTACTTCTTCCAAAACATATTTGTTCATTCTTCTGGCAGTTCATGGTATACTCAGTCTTCTTTGCCAACACTGTAATTTAAAGGCATCATTTCTTCTGTGATCCTCCTTACTCATTGTCCACCTTACGCATGCATATGAAATGATTGGAAATACCATAGTTTGGATCATGTGCACCTTAACCCTCAAAGTGACATCTTTGCTTTTGTAATACTAATGAGATCTTTTGCAGCAGAATTGTTTGATGCAATACATCATTTGATTTCTTTGTGTGTGTGTGTGTGTGTATGTGTGTGATTTGGGTGAAGATTTGCAGAGCAAATTCACTTTCCATATAGCAGTTCACATATACTTTGTCTCATGTCATTGACCACAGTTTACTACAATGCAACAGCTCCCCTCCCACTTCCTCCCCATAGTTACCTCTTCCCACTGACCATCCCTCCATACTCTCCTGCCCCCTGACCTGTCT
>NW_006921627.1:8138557-8146535 GCF_000298275.1 Orycteropus afer afer
TAACTTTTACAATAATGGACTAATACAATATTTGTCCTTTTGTGATTGACTTATTTCACTCAGCATAATGTCCTCCAAGTTCATGCACATTATGTGGTGTTTTACAGATTCCACATTATTCTTTAGAATTGCATAGTATTCCATTGTGTGTATGTACCATAGTTTGGTTATCCATTCCTCAGTTGATGGACATCTAGGTTGTTTTCATCTTTTGGCTATTGAACATTATTTGATTTCTTGATTGCTCATTCCATAAGTGCTGATTGTGGATCCAAATACAATGGAATCCTGAATGTCAATCTTTTTCTCTATTTATCATGACATCACTTACTGATCCAGTTGAGAGCATTTTTCTTTTTTTTGTTTATGTTGCCATGTAATCCATACTGAAGGCTGTAGTCTTTGATCTTTATCACTAAGTGCTCCAAGCCCTGTTTGTTTTCAACAAGCAAGGTTGTGTCATCTGCATATTGCATCACAGAAACATGCAAGTCTTCACTGACAGATGAATGGTGCGTGAGGTGCATTGGCCGAGAATTGAACCCAGTTCTCCTGCATGGAAGGCCCACTCTCAAATCTATTAGGTGGCTTCTATTATTGAAGGAGCACTGACAGCACAGTGCCTGGCTGCTAACAAAAAGATCAAACCCACCAGCTGCTCTGTGGGAGAAAGATGTGGCAATCTGCTTCTATAAAGATTACAGCCTTGGAAATCCTGTGGGGCAGTTCTACACTGTTATGTAGGATTGGGATGAATCAGAATCAACTCAACAGCAATGAGTTTACTATACTTAAGTTCCTGGAGCATTCAAATTGAAGTACAGTTTCACACCTCAAGGAGCTTACTCTAACTATCCAGTTGAGGAGGTGAGCCATTTATACAGGAGGGATGTTTAACAAAACAAAGCAGAAAAATGAATGAGAGGGACACTGAAGGCAGTAGAAGCTCCTTTGTTGCAATCTGTATTCTATAAAAATGATTGTAATCCAACCACATTGGTTAAAGTAGCAGTACCCTCTCCCCCTCCCCTTCATCATTGGTACCTCACCCTATTTAGTTTTCTTCAAATACATATCATGCTCTAAATTTTTTTTATTCACTTGTTTATATGTTTACTGTTTGTCTCTTCACTGATAGGGAAGCTCCTTTAGATCAGTAATGATGTCTGTCTTTTTCAACACTGTATCTTTGATATCTAAATTGTGTCTGGTACATAGAGGTGAGGAAAGATGCCACTTTGAAGATGAAGGTGTGCCTGACCCAAGCCATGGTAAGTTCAATCACCTCATACATGCATGTGAAAGCTGAATAATGAATAAGGAAGACTGAAAAAAAGTTGATGCTTTTGAATTGTGTGTTAGGAAAGAATACTGAAAATACCATGGACTTCCAGATAAATGAGCAAATCTATCCTGGAAGAAGTGCAGCCAGAATGCTCCTTAGAAGCAAGAATGGGCAGACTTCATTACACCTGCTTTGGTCATCTCGTCAGAAGGGACCAGTCCATGGAGAAGGATATCATGCTTGGTGAAGTGGAGGGTCAGTGAAAAAGGGAAACATCCTCAAGGAGACGGATGGACACAGTATCTGCAGCGATGGGTGCAAGCATAGTGAGGACGGCGCAGGACCGGGCCGTGTTCCATTCTGTTGTACATGGAGTTGCTATGAGTTGGAGCCAACTGAACAGCGTCTAATAACAACAACATAGTAAGTGCTCAATAACCAGTTGATTGACTGAATAAATGAATGTTATCCCTTTCTAAAATTTGAAGCTGTTACCTGTCTCCACCCACCAGAATACAAAATCCACAAGAGCAGAGATCTTGTCTGTGATCATCACAACTATGTCCTCAAGACCTAGAACCTACACACACATGAAAAATATTTGTTGAATGGATAAATTACAGAGATCAATGCAACCCAAGGAATCCCAGAACTCCTGGATGAAAGAGTACCTGAGCTGGTCTTAAAAGAATTAGTAGAGTGTGGACATCATCATCATTTTAATCTCATAATTCCATGAGATCAGATATTAATAAGAGCCAGCGTTTACTGAGTACTTTCTATGTATGAGATATTCTTTTGAGCACTTTATTACCATGACTTACATTTCAGAGAATACATTTGGACTAGCTTATAAGTCAACCTGAAATAATTTTCTGTATTAAAAAAAAAAACAAAAAAAAAACCTCAGTTTTGACACATTCTTGTTGTGGAAGTCAACCATTGTTCCAGTGATACTCTGAACAGCTGTAGTCCAGAGGAAGCCAGAGGAAGCTCCTCCCACCTGCTGCTGAAGCAGCTGGCTGGTTAACAGAGACCACCTCAGACCCTGCAGCTATCAGCAGCTGCTTGAGCGGATGGACATTCTGCTGCCCATTGAGTTCAACAGCTGAAAACAGGAGGAGTGGACTTGGCCACTGGTATGACCCATGTATGTCATCCCTAGTGTGGAAGGAAGTTTTCTAATCCCTAAAGGCCAACTGATCAGCATTGTTAAGACTAAAAATCTTCAAGAGTTATAGCAAGAATCATTTGCTTTTGTCCCTACAGCCAGGCACTGAGTGCCCTCCAACTACGAGGGTAGCTATTGCCTTGGCTTGACTGTAACCCTTAGCTTCCATACTTTCTTCACCTCCTGGTCAGGATACGAAACCAAATTCCTAGACTCATTGAATGTTGCAGCTAGAAGGAGCTATAGCAATTATTTAGATTGAACCCTTCAGTTTATGAATGAGGGCACTGAAGCCCAGAGAGGTATCCTTTTATCCCAGGCCTTGTAGCTAGCTATCTGATGGCAGCTAAAGAGTCAAAGCTCTTAACTCAATAACCAGTGCTCTTGTGTCAGTTTTTTCTAAATAGGTTTTTTGTTTTATTGTTTATTTTGTTTTATTGTTGTTATTGTGGGGAAAATATACACACCAAAATAATCACCAACACAACTCTCACATTTACAATTCAATGGCATAGATTACATTTTTCATGCTACGCTACCATTATCACTATCCTTTTCCAAAATATTCCACCACTATTAACATAAGCTCAGTGCCTCCAAAGCAAACACTCACACTTTTCCTCTTCCTCTCATCTTTGACAACTACTAATAATCTTTGGTTCCTATCTGTTTGATTATTTCATATAAGTGATATCATACAGTATTGTCCTTTTAGGATTGACGTATTTAGCTCAATGTAATGTTTTCAAGGTTCATGCGTGTTGTAGCATGCACCCAATCTTCATTTCTCTTTGCAGCTGCATAATATTCCATTGTAATTATATACCACATTTTGTTTACCATCCATCTGTTGGTGGACATTGATCGCTACTGTGAAAATTGCTACAATGAACATTGGTGTTCTAAATAGGGTTTTGCAGAATTATTATTAGCAGTTGTTTTTATCTTTTTTCAAATGGCAGTAATTAGTGTGTCATTTATTAATCATATTGTTTTTGTCAGGTGCCACTGAGTTGATTCTGACTTATAGCTACTCCATGTGACAGAGTAGAACTGCCTCATAAGGTTTTCTTGGCTGTAATCTTTACAGAAGCAGGTGGCCAAGTCTTTCTCTCACAGAGCTGCTGGATGAGTTTGAACCACCAATCTTTCAGTTAGCAGTCAAATATTTAAACACTTGTCATAGAATGGATTATTAATAATGTTATCATAAGTTGATAATATTATTAATTAGGCATGGTACTAAGGGTTTTATTTAATCCAATCAAATACCCTAAGAGAGGGAATGAAGATGATACTAACCAGGAAAAGGAAACAAGGGAGCCTTTTGGGGAATCATCTAAAGGATGCACAAAGTTGGAAAGTTAGGTTGGTGTGAGAATGACAAATGGGGGTCCTGGATTGTATCATTACCAACCAACTGATTAGAGTCTCTGTAGTGGGTTGAATGGGGGCTATATAGCTACCTGAACAAAACCTATGAATGTTACCTTATTTGGAAAAAGGGTCTTTTCGGATGACTCCAGATAAGAGCATCATGGATTAGGGTGGGTCCTAAATCCAATGACAAATGTTATCAGAAGAAAAGGGGAGAAGACACACACAGAAGAGAAAGACGTGTAAAGACAGAGGCAGAGATCGGAGTGATGCAGCCAGCCAAAAGCAAAGAAGACGTGGAGCCACCAGAAGCTGGAAGAGGCAAACAAGGGCTATCCCCCTAGAATGTTCAGAAGGAACGTGGCCCTGCTGACACTTTGATTTCAGACTTCTGGTCGCCATAATGTGAGAGAATAATCTTCGGTTGTTTTGGGACACCAACCTGTGGTAATTTGTTATAGCAGCCATAGAAAACTAATATAGCCTCTCTCGAGACCTTTGAATGGAAGACACTCTGAGCAGACAAACCACAGAGAGAGCAACCCATAGAAGACATTAGTTAAACAGAGACATCATGACATAAGTAGAGAGTAGAAAGAAAATGAGCCATTTGGTAAAATAGTAAAGACAGGCAGTTTAGTAGGCATGGAAGTATATGCAGAAGGCAGTATGGAGGTCGCAGGGCAGAGAAAGCCATGAAAGGCAGAAACCATGAGGCAGAGAGAAAAGGAATAAAAAGAAAAGCAGTTAATAGCAGTTAGGGATGCAGGTCGGCAGACATGGAAGAGGTACTTTGTAGGAATGGACAAATTCCAGAGGGCTTTAGGGTGCCTTCAGCTGCTGCTGTGTCCTCTGACACTCCACAGGCAGATGCAACCTCACCATCACAGCATATTCTGATATCTGCTTTGTTAAATGAGTCCCTGGTATCTTGAAAAGATAAACAGAAAAAATAAGGTGTAGCCTTTACCCTCAGGGAGCACTTAATCTCTCATTATCTTAAAAGTAGAGTTAATAAAATACACATAAAAATATAGTTTGGTGGCTAAACCCACATCCTTTGTAACTGAGCAGAAATGAACTTAATTCCCAGCTCTGCCATCTGCTAACTATGTAACCTGGGAAGAATGTCCTGATCTCTCCAAGGCTCATTTTCCTCATCTGTAAAAAGGGCACAGCAATAGAACCTCCTTTATAGGATGGGGTGGGGGGTGGTCTAAGGGTGAAATGAGAGAACATGTGGAGGGCTTGGTGCATGCCTGGCACATAAGTAGAAACCGTTATTGTGAGAGCACTTTGGCAAATGAGTATTTGCTCTAGTACACCTGCATCACTATTGTGCTAATTAAAAGTACTCACAGTTTACTGTTTTGCTAGGATTCAGCCCTCTTCTTTGCTCTGTGAGAGTTCACGGGAACAGAGGTAGAGAAGACAAGAAACGGGAGTCAAGGAAGCTGCCTCCAGTTGTCACAGGGGAAAAGGATCTAGAGCACAATATAATAAAAAGACAAGCACATTCTATCGGTCCCTCCTACGGCCCCCTGGCATGGGCCCATGGGGAGTTGCACATGTTCCCCCTCAGCCCTGGGCCTCTGTGAGCAGCCTCTCTGTGCTTGAGAGGGGACTTAGGGACAGGGACCTGCTCCAGCTGCAGGCGAGTTCCTAGAAAGTCCAGTGGAATGGATGTCATTCCTTTACAGTGAGTAATCAGCCCTAACAAAGCCCACTGGTATTTCCGAGTCCGTTCCCAGTGCCCAGAGCTGGGCCCAGAAGCACAGCAGCTGTGGTAAGGGAAATGCAGTTCTCTGGCCTCTGCTTTCAGGAAAGACTCCTGGCCCAGAAGTGGGAGAGACACTCTGAAGGCCATCTTATCCATGCCCCTGCCTCGGGGCCCAAACACTGTAAGGCATGGCTGCTTGTGCGGGGGTCAGGAAACCTGTGTGAGGACTTTCAATAGGAGGGGTGAAAAAAAAAATCCAGTTGCCGTGAAGTTGATTCTGACTCATAGCAACTCCATGTGTCTCAGAGTAGAACTACTCCATAGGGTTTTTAAGGACTGATTTTTCAGTAGATCACCAGGTCTTTCTTCCAAGGTGTCTCTGAGTAAGTTTGAACTGTCAATCTTGCAGCTAGTAGCCTAGCACTTAACCATTTGTGCCACCCAGGAACTCGAAAATATGAAGGGTGGGACAGGAAAATAGTGCTCATTTCTCTGTTGTCTCTCTGATCTTCCACTATAAGGGGCTGCAGGAGAGGGGCAAGAAATAGACAAAGATAAGTTTAGCCCCCCGTAGTGTCTCTGGCCTTCCTCCCACCACCTTTCTTCTCACCTCCTCCTTCATTTGTCTCCAAGTCTGGCTATTCCCATCTATCTCTCACTGCTTCCTCCTTTGATTTGGGCCACCAATCAAAGGTCTGTCACCACTACCATCTAGGGAACTTAGACATGAAACTACTGCTGATTGTTGTTGTTGTTGTTGTTAGGTGTCGTTGAGTTGGCTCCAACTCACAGAGACCCTGTGGACAACAGAATGAAACACTGCCTGGTCCTGCACCAGCCTCACAATCCTTGCTATACCTGAGCCCATCATTGTAGCCACTGTGTCAGCCATCTTGTTGAGGGCCGTCCCCTTTTCCTATGACCCTCCACTTTACCAAGCATGATAACCTTCTCCAGGGAATGGTGCCTTCTGACAACATCACCAAAGAAGGTAAGACAAAGTCTGGCCATTCTTGCTTCCAAGGAACATTCTGGCTGCACTTCTTCCAAGACAGATTTGTTAGTTCTTCTGGCAGTCCATGACTTGCAATATTCTTCACCAACACCACAACTCAAAAGCATCCACTCTTCTTGGGTCTTCTTTATTCACTGTCCAGCTTTCACATGCATATGAGGTGATTGAAAACACCCTTGGCTTGGCTTAGGTGTACTTTAGTCTTCAAAGAGATAGCCTTGCCCTTCAGCGCTTTGAAGAGGTCTTTTGCAGCAGGTCTGCCCAGTGTAGTATCTCCAAATAGTGGCAGATGCTCTGTCAGGTCTGGGTGCCAGGGGTTTCCCTAACTGGGATTGCTGATGCACTCACATCAGTCTTTTGCCTTAGCTAACTTAGTTGTCAGAACAACCCTGCTGGGGAGGTATTATTACTCCATCTTTACAAATGAGACAACTGAAGTACAGCAAAATTAAATGATTTGTTCAAGGTCACTCGGCTCCTTTCCACTGCCTGGACAAACCCTCTGAAGCTCCAGGAAGATTTTCAAGGCACAGCAGCTTCAATTGCTCCCCTGTTCTTCACCCAACTCCCATCCAAATCGAAAGGCCACAAGCCATAGTTAATTGCCCCTTAGCCTCCATGAGAAGAACCATAATCTTTCCTCTCCAAAATGGTGACTCTTATTTTCCCCAGCATAATTATAAGGCAGACATTAATGTTTCTCAGAGAGCTCACTCTGGTTGTGTTCATTTGCAGAAGCGGTTTTTCTGCAGTTGTTGCCTACTGCAATTTCTGAGCTTCCCTGGGGTGTAAGCATTAGCCCTCCAGGGGCGCCAGGAGTCAGTACCCCTCAAACATGGTACCCTGTAAGCACCCTGGACATTTTGCATTTAGCAGCTCAGAAAAGAAGACTCTTGTAAGCACACAGTTGCCTGTGGTCAAAGGGATGATCTCAAACTGCTCCTAGTTCTCCAGCTAGCAGCCAGCTGCCTTGGATGGTTAGAAGGTGAAATATGAATGCTGGTGAATGGAGGAGCGGAAGTTCAACAAGGCTGAGTTAAGCCCATTCATGAAAAAGATCTAGTCTCACTTCCTTATTACCAGGGGCTGTGTGTGGAGGGTGTGGTTGTGTACAAGTGTGTTCACATGTGTATGCATATTTGTGTGCACATGTGTATGTACGTGTGTGCACGTGTGTGAACATAGATGTGTATCTGTGCATGTGTTTACGTGTGTGACATGTATGCACCTGTGTGTGGGCATGTGCCTGCACATTTCCTTTCTGCATGTCTCTTTTCCCCACCTCTTCTCTCTTCTTTTTTTTCCAACTATTTTCTCAAAATCTACAGTTTGTTGTTGTTGTTGTTAAGTGCCGTCGAGTCGTTTCCGACTCATAGCGACCCCATGCACAGCAGAACGAAACACTGCCCG
>NW_006921627.1:8149750-8153795 GCF_000298275.1 Orycteropus afer afer
CCCGTGCTTACCTTGCTCCCGGAGACCCGGTCCCTCTCGGGAGGGTAACAAGGGAAAGGGAAATCTACAGTTTATCCTCAGGAAACTGTCCAAGAATGTGTAGCTGGTTTGTGCTTTGTGAAAAAAAGAAAGAAAGGAAAAAAAGAGAGACAGATTCATACAAAGGAAATACTCTCCCTGAAAGCCTTCCACCTCACACACACATTCAGGGTCAGGATCGCATGATTTCCAGTTTGCCCTCCTGTTCCCAGTCATGTGGCAGTCCCCTCACCCCAGCTGTTCTCCCTTACAGTCCCTGCTGACTTGAGGTAGTGGAGTCAGAGAGATAAGCCCAGACAAAGGTGAGTTGGGAGGGTGGTCAAAGCTGACCTCTGGAGAAGTTTTAGAGTTTTAATCCAAGGCTTTTCTTTTGGGAAGAAATTTATTGCCTTCCAGTTAGACCTCACTTCATTGGGCCACTGGCAGGGCCCAATTCCTATAAATGGTGGCATTATATGATCCCTAAACCTTAAAGAGGCCACTTTGTAGCTGTAAAACCTGGGACAAGTTAACCTCCAGGAGCCTCAGTTTCCTTATCTGTAAAATGGGGATGATAATAATAGTACCCTCCTCATAGGATGTTGTTGTGATGATTAAGATGCTATCCACTAAGTGATCACTTATCACTAAATGTAGTAATAGGAAAAAGTGAATTGTTCTTGTTGAACAATCTCTTCCATTTTCAGCAGCACTGTAAAGATGCCACAACTTTGCTGGGCATTTTGACTCTCAGAAGGGATGGAGGCACCTCTGCCTTTAGAAATAGAAACTGGGATGACTACCAAAAAATATATATCTATATATATACCCACCCAGTTCAGCCTGATCCACTCTGATAATGGGCCTCACACCCATTCACGTGAGAAAGAAGACATAGCTCAGAGAAGGAGATTAAGCCAAAGTCCCTGAAGTGATTAATTGATGTAGGAGATTTTTAGCCCCAAACTGCTTTCAGTTGTTCCTCTCAGGCTGTAGCCAAGAAGTGCTTACTGGGCACCCACAATGATTTCAGAGTGATCTGGGAGGAGTTGCACCTGTCCCCACAGCTGAGGCCCCTCCGTGGATGCAGCAGGTGGAAGGACATTTTAGGTACTTTCCCCGCCTGAGCTGACATCCCCTGTGCTGCTGATGTCCCATCAGATTGCTTTCTTGCTGATCCTGCACTTTTATAAAGCAATGTTATGATGATTATTACTCATGAAATCCTCCCCATGACAGTGTGAGATCATTGGACAGGTGTTATAATTCTCCCCATTTTATAGGCAGGAAAACTGATGTCCAGAGAAGTCTCCATAGTATAGTTTGTAGCTGCTGGAATTCTCCAAGCTGCTTGCTCTGCCTCTTAGGCTGTTTCTCCAAGTGGTGCAGATGACACAAAGAGCTATTCTTATCCTCTCTCATTCCACTATTTTTCACAGAGCTGGGTAGAAGCTTCTAACCACCCCCAAGTTCCCTCCCAAGGGTCTCCTTCAGGAAATGGGCCATCCCACACCCCTGCCCTTGATTTGGCTTGACGCGAAGCTTGACCATGTGATTAATATTTGTCGGGTGCTTCCTAGAACGACAGGGATCAGATTCTCCAAGCCTGCAGACCCGAAGTGAAGAAGGATGACTTCCCAACTAAAGAGTCTCAAACTGCCTTCACATCCTCTCTCTCCCTCCCCCATGTGCCCAAACCATCCATCGATAGTGAAAAGAGAGGAAACATCTGGTCTGGGTTCAGCTCCTCAACCTGTGTGACAGGGAGGCTTATAGGAAGATATGGTTTGAGGCCTTGCAACCTTGAAATAAACCAACGGTTCAGTTGCAGTCCTTCACCACCTATCATTCTTTCCTCCCTACCCTCACTTTAATATTATCCATTCTCTTGGCAACAACCCCACCAACAATGCCTGCCCCTACTACCACCCAGTGACAGCTGTTGATGCCACTTTCAGCAACTAGAGTTTCATGACCAAAGCGGGACTCCAGAATATCTTTGCCAACATAATGAAGATACTGGTGGTCACAGAGCCAGAGTAGGATGGCACTAGACACATTTCTTAAGCTCCATAATTTATGGTCTTCTGCCAAATCTCCTCTTCCTTCCTGCCTCTCTAATAATAATGAGCTATCTTTTATGGAAATTCATTCTATGCCAGACACTTAAATAAATTATCTTATTTAATCATCATATTTTCCTGCAAGGTAAGTAGTCATCTCTTTTTTACAGATAAAGTGAAGAAGAAGCATAGAGAGGTTAAGAAATTTGACCAAGACCACACAGTTATTAACTGGTTGTTGTTGTTGTTATTTGCCGTCGAGTCGGCCCCGACTCATAGTGACCCCTTCTCGGGTTTCCGAGGCAGTATCACTACGGAAGTAGGATTGCCCAACCTTCCTTCCGAGGAGTGGCTGGTGGGTTTGAACCGCCAGCCTTCTGGTTAGCAGTCAAGTGCCTTAGGCACTATGCTATTAACTGGTAGAGCTCAGATAACCCTATTAGATTCCAAAGCTTATGTTTTTAGCATTTACACCAAGATGCCTCTCTGAGTACCTCTGAATTCTTTTTTGAATCCCACAGAGCTTAACAGTACTCAGACACCAACCACTACCTTGAAACAACTGGTATTATTCAGCAGTTAGGAATTTATTCATTGCTTCATTTCAACCATTCATCCATATACTATGTAAAGAGTCAATGTCTTCCATGTGGTTAGCATGTGCTACGCAAGGAAGAACAAAGTACTTTAAACACCATTTCTAACTTCTATTATACATGTGATCATTTAGGAAGCATGATAAATGGAGAGACATAGTAAATATTCCCAGATCTGAGAGGGGAGCTAACACCTTGTTAGCTCAGGCCTATTCTCACCTTCCCGCCTCCCAGTTCTTTTTGTGCCTTTAAAAAACAAGTGGAAAGCATCAAGGGTGAGTAGTGTGTGGTGTGATGTGAAGGTTGTTCAGAGAAAGGCAAGGCCCAGGGAAAGTTTGGTGAGAATTGGGCAAGACTTTGAGTGATGACTAGTGACCATCTTCAGCTGAAAGAAGAATATGAGGAAATATTTAGTGCTAGTAAAGCCAAAACAAAACCCTAAACCCACTGCCATTGAGTCAATTCCCACTCATAGTGACCCCCATTGGGTTTCCAAGACTGTAAATCTTTACAGAAGTAGATTTCCTCATCTTCCTTCCATCGAGCGGGGGGTGGGTTTGAACCACCAACCTTCTGGTTAGCAGTCAAATGCACCACCAAGGGGGCCAATAAATCCAAGAGGCACTGAAGAAGACAGTCTGTATTCAGCAAGACTGTGGTATACAGGCAGAGAAGAGACTACAAAGGCATGATGGGTCTACATTAAGGAAGTCCTTGAATGACAAGTTACAGGCTAGGCTTGATACTGTAGGCCATGGAACGCCTTCACACTGTCTTCATTACATGTATGTATCATAATTAGAGAAGTGGCAGGAGAGTGGACAAGGCTGACTAGCTATCCTGTGGTTAGTACATTTCCAAGGCCACTGTGTCACTGTTTCTGGGTTTGGTAGAAGGTAGTGATGAAGAGCTTCAGTGTTGTACACACCTGGTTTGCATTCAACTTCACTGTTGTTAGTGGTGTGAGCCCAGACAAGTTTTTTAACCTCTCTGAGCCTTGTTAAAAAGGAGCTCTGGTGGCACAATGGTTAAGGTATTCAGTTGCTAGCCAAAAGGGCAGCAGTTTGAACCTACCAGCTGCTCTGTGGGAGAAAGATGAGGCAGTATGCTTCCATAAAAAGATTTACAGCCTTGGAAGCCCTGTGTGGCAGTTCTACTCCGTCCTATAGTGTCACCATGAGTTAGAATTGACTTGATGGCAGTGGGATCAGTTTGGTTTTGAGCTTTGTTATGTCATCACTAAAATGAGAATAACAATACCTACACCACAAGATTGTTGTAAGCATTAAATAAAACACATGTGGAAAGAATTTAATGTAGTGCCTGGCAAAAGTATATGTAAAAAGAACACTGCAAAAAAAAAAAAAA
>NW_006921627.1:8154020-8154719 GCF_000298275.1 Orycteropus afer afer
TTTGAACTGCTAGCCTTCTGGTTAGCAGTCACGTGCCTTAGGCACTACTCCACCAGAGCTCCTATCCAGCCTATATTGGAGTTAATTTGAAGAGCTATCTAAAGAAAGATACTGAACACAGAAAAGGAAGTTCTAGAGAAAATCTAGACCAATGATTACCCAAGCACTGGCCTAGAAAGAGAGTAACTTGGTCTTAAGTACACCTTGTGACAATGGACACATCAAATTTCTATCAACTGATAACATGACACATTTTTTCACTAATTTCTGTCTCCTCTTTCTAGACTAATCAAGCAGTCATATATGACTGTGACCTGACTTCTCAGATACCTTATCCTCATGGACATTAACCCCTCAGTAGTTCCATTCTGGCATCCATGGCTGTCTCTGATGGGTGAATCAGCATCCTCCACAACAGTCCATACACCCTGAGACCCTGCTGAGATTCAGTGTCTGAACAATAAGACAGAGGGCCAGATGCCACCAGAGTCATGCCATTTTGGGAGCCACTTAGGAGCAGATTCTTCTCAGGAAGCCCTGGGCTTCCCCCGCCCTCTTCTGTTGGACTTTCACCTACAAAATTCATTGCAAAATACATCAAAGCCCTACCAAATGTTGTTGTTGTTATGTGCCATCGAGTCAGACCTGACTCATAGCGACCCCTCCTTGGGTTTCCGAGGCAGTATCACTACGGAAGTA
>NW_006921627.1:8156488-8222552 GCF_000298275.1 Orycteropus afer afer
TAGATGAAGACCTCAGTTGCTACTCACAAAAGTAGGATGTAGAACATTTTCTTTGTAGACTATGTTATGCCAGTTGATTGTCCACCAATTTTGAAGACAATATTTCAACAGTAATACATATGGAGCTTATCAGGTCAGCAACAAGAGAAGCCTTCAGAGTCCAGTGATGAGGATAACCTAGAATCCAGAAGGATGAATAACTACTGGCACCAGCATTTGCGGTCACTTACGACCTAGCATAGGTTTTAATAGGCCATGCATTGAAGACAGGAAGCAAAGCCTTTGTCCATCCAAGGTGGGCGATCCAAATAGGATACTAACTCAGAAAGCTGGAACACCCCTAAAGGCTCATCTCCAGTGAGTGGACCAGCCAGGGGAAAATCCACCTCCCAAAACAAAATAGAGATACGTATGACTCTGCATAGAGGAAAAAAATGAAAAAGTCTCCCCTGGTAATATATAACTGTATGCTCACTCCCACATGGGTTTTGACCTGGTATTCAAAAATCTTTCACCTAGAAAAATAGCTGCCCTAAGAACCCAGCAAAATCCAGCAGAAACACTTCTAAGGAATATACTTTAAACATTGGCCTGAAAGAATTCTCTCCAAACAGTATGAGTTCAGAATATAATATAAATTATACAACAAACAGGAGACCAGAAATCCATAAGCTGAAAACAAATAACTTGCAGATTCAAACCAATAAAGACTAAAAGCAGCTTAATTATCAGGTACTATGTAACAGAAGTTAATTTCTATACTTAAAAAAACAGAGAATTTTAATCCCATTAAAAATGGAGAAGAAACTGTTTCTTTAACAAATGGTGCTAGAAAAACTGGATATCCATGTGCAGAAAAATGAAACAGGATCCATATCTCTCACCATATACAAAAACTAACTCAAGATGCATCAAAGACCTAAATGCAAAACCTAAAACTATAAAGATCATCAAGGAAAAAAATAGAGGCTAACTTAGGGGCCTAATATATAGCATAAACACATTATCAAACATAAATAAAAGTGAACAAACAGCAGAAGACAAACTATATGACTGGGACCACCTAAAAATTAAACATTTACGTGCATCAAAACAGTAAGAGAACCTATAGATTTGGGGAAAATAAATGGCAATGATGTATCAGACAATTGACTAATCTCTAAAATTTATAGAAAACTTCAACACCTTAGTAACAAAAAGATAAACAATCCAGTTTAAAAAATGGTCAGAGGACATAAACAGATATTTCACCAAATAAGACATTCAGGAGGCCACAAATGCATGAAGAAATGCTCATGGTCATTCAAACCAAACTCACTGCCGTCAAGTTGATTTTGGCTCATAGCAACCCCTCCTTTTGTTTCTGAGGCGGTATCACTATGGAAGCAGATTCCGCCATCTTCCTTCTGAGGAGTGGCTGGTGGGTTTGAACTGCCAGCCTTCTGGTTAGCAGTCAAATGCCCCCAAAAATCAAAATCTTATAGTCACTCCTTGGCCACAGCCAACTACCCAGAGGGAGTGAGTAGTTGGACCTATGGGCTCAGGACCATAGTCACAGGGGACATCAAGCTCAATTGGCATAACACACTACACAAAAACATTGTTCCACTTCCTACTTTGGAGAGTAGCAACTAGGATCTTAAAAGTTTGCAAGCAGCCATCTAGATGCAACGATGGGTCTCTCCTCATCCAGAGCAAAGAAGATTGAAGAAAATCAAAGACACATGGAATCAATTAGTCCAAGCAACTGGTACAACTATGAGACCAGAAGAACTAGATGGTGTCCAGCTCCCACTGTCAACCACTTAGAGGGGGATCTCTGTAGGAGATCCTGGATAGTGTGAGAGGATAAGGTTTGTTGGTCTGATAGAGCCTGATGGAACCACTGAGACTATGACCTCTAGTTGCCCTTCAGGTCTGGAACTGATCCCACTCCTGTGGCTTCCAACCAAACAAAAGACAGGCTTATGAAGTGAACATTTACATTAGGTAGATACTCTCCTTAGAGAGATCAATCATGGGAGAATAGAAGGGGTGTCTATGCACAGGGAGACAGTTGGTGGGGCGGGAGTGCATGGGAGGGGACTGTTGCATGGGAAATTATAGTCAATGTCATGAGACAAAATGTATGTGAGCTGCTGTATGGAAAGTGAATTTGCTCTGTAAACTTTCACCCAAATCACAGAAAAAACAAAAAAATCACCAAACTCACTGCTGTCGAGTTGATTCTGATTCATAGTGAGCCCCACAGGGTTCCCAAGGCTGTAAATCTTTATGGAAACAGACTGCCTCATCTTTCTTCTATTAGCCATTGGGGGAGGAAAAAAAAAAAAAACTCACTGCCATCGACTCGGTTCCAACTCATAGCGACCCCCTTTGGGCTTCCAAGGTGGTAAATCTTTATGGAAGTAGATTGCCCAGTCTTGCTTCTGCAGAGTGGCTGGTGGGTTTGAACAGCCAACCTTCTGGTTAGCAGTCAAATGCCTCAGGCACTATGCCACCAGAGCTCCTTTTCAATTACCCATTAGAGAGATGCAAATCAAAACAACAATGAGATATCATCTCATCCCAGCATTACTATCAAGGTTCAAAAAAACCCCAGAAAACAATAAATGCTGGCAAGGCTGTGGGGAGACTGGAACTTCATACACTGCAGGTGGGACATGTTTGCCACCATGGCAAACAATATGGTGCTTTGTTAAAAGATTTGAAATAGAAATACCATATGATCCAGAAATTCCACTAATAGGTAAACATGCTAGAAAAATAAGAGCCATGACACAAACAGATAAATGCACACCCATATTCATCACAGCATTATTCACAATAGCAAAAAGATAGAAACAACCTAAGTGCCCATCAATAGGAGAATGGCTGTGCTACTTGCACACAATGGAATACTACATAATGTTAAAGAATAACAATGAATCTGCAAAACACATCATGATATGGATGAACCTAGAGGCCATTAAGGAGCTCTGGTGCACCTAAGGCATCTGACTGCTAACCAGAGTTTGGTGGTTCAAACCCACCAGCCACTCCATAGAAGCAAGACTGGGCAATCTACTTCTGTAAAGATTTACTACTGTCCTGGAAACCCAATGGGGTCGGTATGAGTCGGAATCGACTTGATGGCAGTGGGTTTGGTTTTTTTGGTTTTGAGGCAATTACACTGAATGAAATGATCAATCACAAAAGGACAAATATTTATGAGACCACTATTATAAAATGGGGAGCTCTGGTAGCATAGTGGCTAAGACACTTGCCTGCTAACCAGACGGCTGGCGGTTCAAACCCACCAGCCACTCCTCGGAAGGAAGGTTGGGCAATCCTACTTCCGTAGTGATACTGCCTCGGAAACCCAAGGAGGGGTCGCTATGAGTCGGGGCCGACTTGACGGCACATAACAACATAACAACAATTATAAAATGTTAAGGAAAGGTTTACGCACAGAAAGAAATATTCTTTGACGCTTACCAGGGATGGGAGGGAAAGCAGAGTAAATCATTAACTAGAGGGTAAATACATATTAACTTGAGTGAAGGGAAAGGCAATATAAAATCAGAGGGAGGTCAGCACAAAATGATCAAAGCAAAGGAAGATACCGGGAGGAGAACAAGAGTTAAAGACAGTAACGATAATAAAAATAATCTGAATACATAGATTGACACACAAGTTCAATAAGTGTGAGAAGGTGAATCAATATATGTATAGCTTTGACAGAGAGTATTTCTACATATGTATTTAAATATACTGCAAATATATCCATGAATATAGTAGAGAATACAGGGAGCAAAGTTATGAAAACTTCTTAGCCATAACCAAACACTTTGAGGGGATGAGTCAGTGGGCCTGAGGGCTCAGGACCATAGTCTTGAGGACATTGAGGGCAATTGCACAATATAGTCCACAAAGACAATGTTCTACATCCCCAGTGAATAGTGACTAGGGTTTTAAAAGCTTGTGAGTGGCCATCTAAGGTGCAGCTATTGGTCTCTTCCCATCTGGAGCAAATAAGATTGAAGAAGATCAAAGACAAAAGAAAACAATTAGTTCAAAGGAACCCAGCCTCCATGACAATGAGACTAGAAGAACTATATGGTGCCCAGCTACCATTGCTGGCCTTTGTAAAAGGAATTACAATAGGAGGTTCAGAGTAGAGTGGGAGAAAAACATGGAACAAAACTCAAAATTGTTTAAAAAGTAAATAAATAAGGACCAGGCTGACCAGGCTTACTGGTCTAATAGAGACTGGTGGAACCCCTGACACAATGGCCCTTAGATACCCTGCAAGCCTAGAACTGAACTCACATGTGTGGCTCAACTTTCAGCTAAACAATAGACAGTCCTATACCTAATACCAGGAAGGTATGCACTCCTTAGAAAAATCAACCATAGGGAATCAAAAGAACAGCATTTGCTCAGGGATAAAGCTAAGAAGGCCAGGGAGGGATAGGAAAGAAAGACAAAAGGAAACAGTAAGCATAGGGAGGAAGTGGGAAGAGAGTGCTGTTACATTGCGGGATGTCAGTGAATATCACAAAGCAAAATGTGTATGAATTAATGAATGGAAACCAAGCTTACTCTGTAAACTTTCACGTAAATCACAAAAAAAAAATTATAAAATATAAATAAAATTTAATTTGTGATTTTAAGAGTAGAAATACTCTTAACTGAGGAGATAATTAGTGAACTGGAAGAGATATCTAAGAAAATTTCATAGGATATAAGGAGAGACAAAGAGATGGAAAATATGAGAGACAGGGAGGCAGAGTGAGAAGTTTTAATATGATCTGATTAGAGTTATGGATGGAAGAAAAGAAATATGAAGGAAAAGGAGTATTAGAAGAGATGACCCATTTCAGACATCAAGCTCAACTGGCATAACATACTACAAAAAACATTGTTCTACAGCCTACTTTGGTGAGTAGTGACTGGGAACTTAAAAGCTTGCAAACTGCCATCTAGATGCAATGATGGGTCTCTCCTTGTCCAGAACAAAGAAGAATGAAAGAAAACAAAGACACATGGAAATAATTAGTCCAAGGGACTGGTACACCATGCGATCCTCAGTCTACTTGACCATGAGATCAGAACTAGATGGTGCCTGGCTACCACTGTCAGCCACTCAGAGGGGAATTGGTGCAGGAGATACTGGATAGAGTGGGAGAATAATGGTGGAACAAAACTCAAAAAAAAAAAAAGGCCAGTTTGCTGGTCTGATAGATCCTGGTGAGACCCCTGAGACTATGGCCCCTGGCTACCCTTCAGGTCTGGAATTGAACTCATTCCTGTGACTTCCAGCCAAACAATAGACAGGCATATGGAGTGAACATTTACATCAGATAGATGCACTCCTTGGAGAGATCAATCATGGGAGAACAGAAGGGCAGTGTTTGCATAGGGAGACAGCTCTGGAGGGCAAAAGTCCATGGGGGGTGGGGAGGGACACAGGCTAGAGGTAACTATGGGGAAGAAGTGAAAAGAGAGCTGTTACATTGTGGGGAATGCCAGTCAATGTCATGAGAAAAATGTATATGAACTGCTATATGGAAAATGAATTTGCTCTGCACTTTCACTGAAATCACAATAAAAATTAAAAAAAAAAAAAAAAAGGAAAGAAGAAGAAGACATGACCTATAGCAATTAAGTCGATTCCAATAACAGGTGATGATTCTTTTAAATTGATGAAAACATGCCTCTTCAGCATTAGGAAGCTTTCCAAATCCCAAACAGGATAAATCTTGATATATTCATCATAAAACTACAAACCACCAAAGACAAAGAGAAAATCTTAACAACAGCTAGAGGGGAAAGATATTCTATCCACAAAGAAAAATTTGACCAACAGGTGACTTTTTGGCAGTCATACAGACAAGAAAGAATGATCATATCTTCAAAATGTTAAGGGAAAATAACTCTCAATTTAGATGTATATAGTCAGCAAAACAATCTTTCAAAAATGAAAATAAAGATATCTTCAGCAAACAAAAAGTAATTGAGTTTACTACCAACAGATCCTCACTAAAGGAACATCTAGACTTTGATACATTTCAGGAAAAGGGGATGATTCCAGAAGGACTGAGGTGCAAGAAAGAATGTCATAGAAGTAAAAGATATTGAATAAAGCAATAGTCATAATGAGTGACTCATAGGGGTTTTAAAAAACAGAACTAAAATGTTAGGCAAACACCATAAAAGTTAGAGTGAGCTGTAACTAGACTTGAACATTCTAAGATCCTTGTATTGATCAGGATATGAGTAAAATATTGATTAACTATAGGTTTTGTTAAGTTAAATAACCATTTAAGATGTGTGACTGCTAAACTAATAGAGAAGAAAAATTGAGTAAACTTTTAAACAAAAAAATGGCAAAATGAATCACTTAAAAAAAGAACAAAATAGTAGAAATATATCAGTAATCACTGTAAGTGTCAAATGGGTAAAACTCTCCAGTTTAAAGAAATTAAAATAGTTGTCTGTACTTCAACATCATACAAAGTGTTGGACTGGAGAAGACTTTCAAGGTACATTTCCCCCAGTTCTGTCTGGTTATTAAAGTTGTTTTCCCTCCATAATCCATAAAATTTGCCTCTTAATTCTACAGTAATCATCTTCCTAATAAAAAAAATATTAGCACTTAAAAAAAAAAAAAAAATCTAACAAGTATGATTGTACCAATAAGGATTTCAATCAATATGACCATGGTACCAAACTGATTACCATCTTAAGAATATGGAAAATCTCTTCCATGTGATATGCCTTCCTTGGTTTGAAATTATTAAAGCCTGTGTTTCTGAAAAACTCTGAAACCATTTGCCCAGGGGAGGAAGGAATAAAAGAGTGAGAAAGGCTTAACATCATTAAAGAAAAGGAGCAGGAGGTAAAATGGGCTATAATTGACCATCTTGATTCTCAAGAAGCCAAGCAAAGGGTCAAGAGGGCTCAAGGCATTGCATCTGAAAGTGAGAGTTACCCTAAGCCTGCTGTGGATACTCAACTTCCTTCGGTGGTAAAATCATTGAAAGAGGAACTTTGGAACTGGATAATGACCTCAAATGTTTATGTGGCTCAGAACCCTGTCCTCAAGCAGGGAAGATCTAGTATGAGCATCATCTGGGACAAACACACACTCACTGCCATTGAGTCAATTCTAGCTCATAGCAACCCCCATTGGGTTTCCAAGTAGATAAATCTTTATGAAAGTAGATTGCCCCATCTTCCTTCCACGGAGCAACTGGTAGGTTGAGCTGCCAACATTCTGGTTAACAGTCAGATACCGCAGCCACTGCACCACCAAAGCCCCTCATCTAGGACAGTGGTTCTCAAATGTCAGCGAGTATTAGGATCACCTAAGGAGCTTGTTAAAATACAGATTCCTAGGCACCGCTCTTGAGTTTCTGACTCACTAGGTCTGGGGTGTGACCTAAGAATTTACACTTCTAAGAAGTTCCCGGATGATGCTGATATTGCTGGTAAAAGGATCTCATTTGGACATGACTTTTGGAGGTAGTTTAGATTAGGGCATGAATATCCTTATTGAGGTTTCATGTCTGCATAGTCCCAGTTCTCAGCACATAGTAGGTGCTCAGGGAAAGTGTGAAATGGGTGAGTATGGAGCTACTTTATTTTACCCCTCTTAATCACAATATTTTTCATTTGTGTTAAGATTCCACCTTTCAAAGGAACTATTAAAGGAAGTCTTAAGGAAACTGAATATTCCAGGTGTTCACACCAAAAAAAATTTGCCCAGAGGGCTGATACCTTCTTTCTAGGCCACTGGGCAATTGTCCCACTGCCTTCTGGCTTGGGAGAAAAAGGAGAACTGAGAAGTGAAGAAGAAACAAGAGGGCAACTGGAAGTACCAAGTCACTAGCATAAGAAGCCTTAGAGGAAGAAAAGAGAACCAAGCCTGGAAGTTGAGCAGAATCGTGGTGACAGACAGAACCAGGGCAGAGTTGCAGAGCTGGGTCCAGCCTCAGGAGCAGGGCGGTATGGGAAGATTAGAACCCAGATTTCAAGACCAGGAGAGACATCTGGGCTGGCCAGCTCTGATTTTGCCCACAACAGCCCAGCCAAATTGCAGCAACCAGGCTGGCTCTCCTTGTCCATCTCCACAGCTGGCAGCTACCCACAGCTGGTAGCTCTGTTGTCATCAAGCTCTTCCCAGCTCACAGCTGCTCCTCAACACCTTCTCCTGGGGAAACAGCTGCTGCTTTTCCCTTCCTGAATTAAGCTACTTGTACTTCCCACCATCCTGCCATTTGTCCAACTCTGTAGAGAGTCTTTCTCTCTCTCTCTCTCTCTCTCTCTCTACACACACACACACAGAGGAGCATCTATAAATGCACATAGTTGCAGAGTTATCTTTCTCCTTCCCTCTGTCTCCTTTCCTTTCCTCTCCTTCACCCCCCAACAATGGCCCATCTGGTCTACCACCTCCCCCTGGGCCAGCCTTTCCCTCCTCTGTCCAGCATCTAGCTCCAGTCCTGAGAATAGTGTTTCCAAGGGGCTTTCCCCAAGATGGTGACCATGGAAGATTTAACAGCCCTTCCTATTTCCCCTCCCCACCACCACCCGGGTGGGTGGAAGGGTGGGGGAGGAGATGACAACTCTGTAGACTGCAATTGATTTGCTGCTCCTTAGAGGACCCAAATTTTTCTTAAAGAAAAAATGCAGGAAGGCCCCAAATCCTGATTGGCTAGTGGCTGGACTCTGGAATGCCTCAGTTACCGTATATGCTCACATATAAGATGCTGTTGCAAAAGAAATGTGTCCTATTTTCCAATAGAGTAAAAATGACAAAAACAGCACATGTATTTTCCCATTAAGATCCCACTTCCCACCTCTGTAACTCTCCCCCAAGAAATCTCAGTCTCAGTTTTGCAGGAGTCCATCTTGGCTGGAATCTAATTCTAAAGTATGTCGTTGACAAAAGGAAGAACAAGAACTTCTCCGGTTATTTTCCTTAAGGTACATCACTTAACACTCATTATTGTCTTTGCCTGAGCTTCTCATAGACAAATATATATGGTATTCTTGTGAAGAATGTGCTATTCACAATTTCTTCCCTTTTAGGATAGGGAAAGGATTAGAATGATTTTATAGCTGATCAATACTCCAGTGCCCGGAGCACTCCTCCCCCACAACCTCCCCGCCTCCAACCAGAAACCTTCTTCCCCAACCCCCAGTCAGCCACACATTCTTTCACCCTCCCATCCCTGGCTAAATAGAGGAGCAAAGAAAGGGGGCAGGGAAGGAGAAGAAGTATGTGAGTGTCTGACTGTATGTCCAGTTACATCCCTAAGGCAAACAGAAAGTAAAATAGAAAAAATTAAAGTTGGGTCACCACTGTTTATATTATCCATGAATCTGCAATTCTTCATTCATGCAGACAACGACCAATGGACGACAAGATTCCCAAGGAAGAAGGCCAGAGCTGGAGGGCCTCAAAGACCATCTTCCTTATCCTCTGGCCTGTTCATTTTTCAGAAGACAGCTCTAAGGATCAGAGAGTTTCAGTGACCTGAGGGTCATGCAGTCAGTTTATAGCAGACCTAGGACTAGAATTCAGGTCTCCTGACACTGGGGTCAGGACTCATTTCACACTCCACACTTGGTTTTAGATTTAGGCTTAAATGCATATTAGCTGTCTTTACCTTCAAACAGTCCTATGTGTTAAACTAGTGGTTAGAGTGGTAGGACTGGAACTTTTGATGGGTGGGCTGTCCCTTTTGATAGAAAAAAAGGAGCTGCTAATTGCTCTGGTTTAGGTGCAGCCTCTGAGCCACGTGCAGCCCCCTTGAGGACAGAAGGCAGTGGCAGTCTCACAATGACAGTTGGTTGCACAAACCAGGGCAATTGAGGGGAACTGAAATTTGATCTTTTTCTTTCTGTTCTTTTTTTTCTTCCAACACAGTATGAAACAGCCAGTGAAACCCCCAGCCAGACATACTGAGCAGCCTCTGAATCATTGAGAAACACAGAAGAGGGAGGCACCAATCCCCTCTTGGTGATTTGGGGAACTGGAGAACAGTTACTTCATCAGCTTTGCCTCCCTGCAATCACTGTAACAATATCAGAGCATGCAAAAGTTTTCCCTGTTCATCTCTGTGTGCATATGCATGTGTGGGGTGTATATGTACATGGATTCACGTACAGGGGAACTTTGGCCTCTGTTTCTGTATGTTTTCCTCTTCTGCTGCTCATTGCCACAACCCTCTGCAAGCCCAGCACAAGGTTTCCATTAGTGAAACACATTTTTGTGCTATGGATATTGAACCAGGGGAGAAAGAAAGTAGACAGTTGCCTATGATGGATGGGTTTTGTAGAGGACTTCCCAGGGTGGTCCTAAGGGGGCCGGGGATAGAGCCGTGATAAAAGCATAGCTTCACAACATTCCCTTGTTTAGGTTTGATTCCTGTGCTGGAGAGTCTGTCTGCTTTACTGCCGGCCTCTCTCCTACCTCCACTCATCCTGTACCTTTCCCTCCTTCTTCCTCCCTTCCCCCAACACCCCTAACTTCCAGTTTACCTGAGTTTGAAAATGCTGTCTCTAATTTCTCCTTTTAGAGTAAAAAATGTGTCCACGTGCTTATGCTTTATTGTGGAAATGGATGTTCCTAAGAGGAAGGGATGGTTTAGGGACCAGAGTTAATGAAATGTCACCTATTAGTACTACATTTTGGGAGCTCTGGTAGCATAGTGCCTAAGGCGCTTGACTGCTAACCAGAAGGCTGGCAGTTCAAACCCACCAGCCACTCCTCAGAAGGAAGATGGGGCAATCTACTTCCATATTGATACTGTCTTGCAAACCCAAGGAGGTGTCGCTATGAGTCGAGTCCGACTCGATGACACATAACAACAGCACAACAACAGTACTACATTTTAAATGTATCTACTTCCATCTTCAGGAGGCTGAGGTTTTCAAATACTTGATAAGCATGATTTTCATCCTTATCAACATATACACACTGAATGAGGAAGACATGGATGAACCAAAGGCCCTTCTCTGACTCTTAATATCATGCATAGTACCTAGAACACAATTAGCATGTGCTGAATAAATAAGTGATTAAATAATGTAATCAGAATTCTATGGAAACTTATTTATAAATTACTTGCCCTCGGCTCAATTAGCCCCATTTTATAGAGAAGGAAATGAGCCTTGGGGAGGTTAAGTGACTTGTCTTGTGACCAGTAAGTGGGAGAATGGGGAGACTAATCCAGTCTCCTGACTTGATGCTGTATGATGTTTCTATCTTGTCACACTGTTGGGAAAACCTAGAACCTCTGTTATAAGAGCATATCTCTGCTCTCAGGTGCTTTCAACCTAGCTGGGGAATCAGAACCTATAGGGGAAACTATACAAAGCAATCGGTGACACAGAAATGCTGTGGAGACAGAGCCCCTGGAGACAGGAATGAATTGGAGCACATTATCCCAATTCAATGAGGAGAAAACTGAAGGGACATAAAGCAATGGAGCAGTTCACCCAAGGTCAAATCACTGAGAACAAAAAGCAAGTTAATCAAATCCTTAATGTAATTGAAGGGTTTTCAAAGAGCTTTTGGGGACAGGTGGGATGGCAAACTAGGAGGCCAGACCTCCCAGGAGTGGCCTAAGGATCCATAGCCCTTTTTGTCAATTCAACATAGGAAAGTTACTTCTACCACAGGAACAGAATATCTCAAAGTAAGCCCCAGGTACACTGCGGCCTCAAAAAGTTTTATGAAAAATAAAACAAGAGCTCCCAGGGTAAGCAAGTTTGGAAGTTACTTCACACTGTGCCAGTCTTGGAAATTTCCATAATAAAGGCTCTGAGATGGTCCTTCAGGCAAAACCAAAAGGAAACAAACAAACAAAATATGGGAAACCTCCCTCAAAAAAATGAAAAAACAAACAAACTTGGTTTAACTCAATGTTATTTGACGAAGGAACTCTTCTTTCCCCTCCCAAAGAGTACCTGTTAACAAAACCAGGAACTGAATGCTTTGAGGTACTTCAAGTAACACACTTTGGAAATCACTGTCCAGGCCTTCCAAGGGACTTTGGTAGGTCCTTTTCCTGGAGGTGGCAAGCAAAGTTTGGATCTTTTCAGCAGCGTAAGAGAGTCCTGCTTTGGACAGAGAGTGGGATGTCATAGCCTCTTAAGCCTCCTCCTACCTGGGATCCTCTATCTGACCAAGAGAGTCAACCTCTCCTCTCCTGTCCCTCAGATGGGAGAGAGGACTGCCCTCTTCTAGGGATCTGTTGACGTATAAGAGAGGGAATCCTTTGTCTGGGATGACTTAAGGGGTCTTGCCAGGTCTCAAATCCCTAATTCACACATAAAAATGGATGCAACTTTTCTCTCTTTCTGTAAAGAATCTTAGTATCCACATCCTATCACATATATGAACCAACTAGCCACACTGCACATCCTCCCCAGAGTGTTGCAGGGGGTTGCATCCTATTCACCTTGTATACCCAGTGCCTAGCATGGAGCTTTTTTTTTTTTTAATAAAAATTATGTGCGTAAGTGTGAGCTGAACTGAGTCCACACCACCTGTGGGATCTTCTAACACTTTTCTAACTCTCTTTTCCCAACTAACAACCTGGCAGAGACAACACCAAGAGTCCTCCAAAGAGCCAAATTGATGGGGAAAGGGCTTGAGATTCTACTGCAAGTCAAGTATGCCTAAGCATTGTCCACTATTCCTTTCCTCCACACTTTCTACCCTCTGCCTCTGACCCTTTGATCTGCTCCCAGCCCAAGATGAAACCTCTACCCTAAAATATCTTTGTTTCCTCAAGTTGATATGGGGCGGGTCTGGTCACAACACATTCCTCTTTCTCTTGCCCTTCCTCATTACACTGTCTTCTCCCAACCCTTTTCTAATTTTCCTTCTCTCTCTCTCTCTCTCTCCACACTCCTATACTTTCCTCTCTTCCCCTCACTGTCTTCCTTATCCTCACTCCTCTCTTTCCCCAACTAGAGCTTTCTTTCCATCTATTGAGCTGTCAGTTTTGCTCCAGCCAAGCAGCTGGCTCCAAGGAACCTCTATGTGTCTGGGCCCTAGGCCAATCCCTTCCCTCCAGCTGCCTGATTCAGGATGATCTAAATAAGAAATGTATGTGTAGAGCTAGCGTCTTTAAGGGATTCCCTTCACCAATTTTCTTGGCTAAAAAGCACTCTCAGAGAAAGTTTGCATTTGGCTAGAACAGAACATCTCTGGTAATAGCCTCAGCAACCTGGGCACTGGCTGTGGTGTTCAGAAGAAGAAAAGTTTGCAGGGGACAGGTTTAAAGAGTGTCTTGACTCTTTTTTAGGAGAATCCTGCTCCATTCCCCTGAAAGAGTTAGGTTCCAGGGAAAGACCCAGGCTTGGTTTTGAAAAGCCAAATAAGTGTTCAAGAGGAAATAAAAGGGAGAGAGGACTAAGTCCTGCATCCACACTCAGCTCCTTCTATGGTTAAAGCACAAGGGAAATCCAGGAAAAGAAAGAGCTGAAAGGCCTGTTGGTGGGTGAGAGTGAGGGCTAGAAAGGAGGCTGGGAGGCCCAGGGAAAAGGTCATGACCTACAAAATACATAGGCAAAAAGGGCCCCACAGCCCTGGACCTCAGGTAAAAGAGCAGAAAATGGGAATGTCTCCAGGACCCGACATGTGGTTGTAATGATCACAGACCTCTTAGGCTCAAAGGGACCTCAGAGGTCATCTCCTCCAACCTCCTTCTTCCGGGCAGGGCTGCATCTAAACTAGTCAAGATGTGCAGGCAGCTCTGTTCTTCAAAATCCGCAGGGAAGGACAATGATCTCCTTTTCACTGACTATTAGGCTCAGGATCTTGGTGAGGACCTTTTCCAGACCATCCAGAAAGGTCACAATTTACAAAGAGTGCATCAGAAATTGTTCTGTGGCTAAGCTGGATGTCTGCACTCCTGGTTCCTTGGTCAGTAGTATGTTGTGATCAGAAGTCTCCCAGGCAAGAAAGTTCTTGCTTCCTAGCCTAAACCTTTCTATCTGCTATTTGGGGGTCTTTGCTTATCTATGATAAATGCAAAGTGTCTAGAATGGTGCTTTGCACATAGTGAGAATCATATAAGTGTTAGATAGCATAGTTGTGGTCATTGTAGCCTTCAGTGGAAATGGAGATTATTTACTCATCAGTGCCCTTCTTTAGAATACCCAGTGCCTAAAACAATAAAACAAGTTGCCATGGAATTGACTCCAACTCATGACAAATCCATGTGTGCCAGAATAGAAAAGTACAGCTCAATAGGCTTTTCAGGGGCTGATTTTTCAGAAGTAGATCTCCAAGTCTTTCTTCTAAGATGCCTCTGGGTGGTCTCAAACCTCCAACCTTTAGGTTAGCAAATGAACTCATTAACTGTTGACACCATCCAGGGACTTTATTGCCTACAATGATGTCTTAAAGGCTGCAAGGGTATTTGGATGGGTATCCTATCTGGGATGTCTTCCAGCCCTGCCTTCCACCCCACCTCCATGCTGCCTCCCCAGCCAGGTTAGCTCCCCTCCAACTTGAATGTGTTCCCATAACCACATTAGCTGACCTCATTGAGGGGGCAGTAGTGTGGTGCAGAGCAATGGCTGAGAGTTCTGAATAGGGGGCAGTATGATTTATTATCCAATCCACTATGCTTTTGAGAGTGAACGGGGCCACTGTTCATTATACTGATGACAATAGGCATAAACTAAGACTTTCCCAGGCAAAGTTGGACACTGATCACCCTAACTCTGGATTTAAATCAGGTCTCTACAACTTGTCTGTTGACTGATACTGAATTTTAGTTAATTGTTTTGGGCTCAAGTTTCTTATTGGTAAAGCCAAGATACTACCACCTACCTCTTATGGCAGAGGACCTCAGCCTTTGAAGTACACGAATGTTATTGAGGATGTTTGTCACAATGAAGATGCCCAACCCAAATACCCCTCCCCTTGAAATTCAGATCCAATGTGTAAGGATATGGCCTAGGAATCTGTATTTTGAGTAAGTCCACAGATCCACCTTTAATAAACAATGTCTTTCAATCACTGTAAAACACCAGGCAGAATGGGCCCACAGTGAATGGCAGCTGTTAGCACTGCAACCCTCATCACTCTGTGCTCATTGACCCCTCTGTCTGCCTCCGCCTTTCCCTTTGCACTATGAGCTCCTAGAGGGCAAGGACTGTATCTTTGAAGGCGCAGTTGCAGCCTGGTAGATAGAAGGGGCTGTCGCAAATATTTTTAGTCTAAGTGATGTCTAGAGCTCCATTCTGGTTCCCATATTTATGGAGTTAATGACAAACAGGATAGAGGTGATACTGTGAGAATTTGCTGATATGCAGATGAACAGATATCTCCAAGTCCCTCCCAGACATTGCACTGATGAAAGCCCTGTTCCTGCAACTCACCCTCCCCAACCCACCCCAAGCTCTACTGCAAAGGTATAAGGTAGGGTGAGAACACTGGTTTGCTGAGAAATCTGGCCAAGAGATCTGACCGTTAAATGGGTTTCATCCTAAAATGTCTTTGAGCCAAAACTGAAAGTAAAATTCAAACCACCCCACTCCCTCCTGCTTTCTTTCCCCAACAAGTGCTGAGTTCAGCTAAGCCACTCCTGTCTCTGCAGACTTAACTCCTGCCTCACTTTTCCCATTTCAAACCCTAAACATCAATTGCTTGTCTGCTTCAACCCCGACCCTGTGCACTGCCCTGAACACTAAGCTTTCTTATCAACCATGACTCCTTTTTATAGTTAGACTCTATTTATTAAATAAGAACCAATTCTGTTTTTGAAATTTATCAAACACATATATAATGACCAAAGCTTCTAAGCAGCATATTATGCTTTTCAACCCTGACAGATACCATTAAAAAACAAAGAAACTTAATTTTTAAAACTATATATTATATATATATATATATATATATATATATATATATATATATATATATAGTTACTACAAAAGCAATATACATGTTAACAGCAAAAGCTCAAAAACCACAGAAATATAAGACAGTCTTTATAATTCCATCTTCCAAATACCACCTCCTTTAATAGTGCAGGGGTTTTTAATGCTATATCATAGCTGAGAGGGCAGTGATGGTTCAGTGGTAGAGTTCTCGCCTCCTTTGTGGGAGGCCTGGTTTTGATTCTTGGCCAATGCACTTCATGTACAGCCATCACCCATTTGTCAGTGGAGGCTGGTGTGTTGCTGTGATGCAGGTTTCAGGAAAGCTTCCACACTAAGAAGGATGAGGAAAGAAGGCTTGGAGTCTACATCTGAAATATCATCCAATAAAATCCTTTGTGCATGGGATCACCATGATTTGAGAACCTACTCTGCAGCAGCTAACAAAAACATGTTTTAGTTAGCAGCAGAATTTATATTGAAGGTACACTGTTACTTGAGATTCCAAGAGGTTCAGTAAACTTGACCAACATAATCCAACTAGAAAGTTGCAGAGCAAACAACTTGTTCCCTGAGAGGAAGAGGCTGCTGGGGGGCAATAGACTTGGGAGGTGGGCTTTGCCCATCCTATTCCACGTTCTTTAGGATTCAGGAGTAGCCTCAACAAATGCACAGACCACTTACTAGCCTGCCTGATGATTGCAATTAAATATATAAAGCTGAGTTGTAGTTTAGGGATCACTCAGTCACACATCCTAATTTTATAGATACTGTCTCTCTAGTGAGGAAAACCCAGTGAAATATACATATTTCATTTATATGTATTTATTATATATATATATATATATATATTTATATATGTATATTTGTATATATATTTCACTGGGTTTTCTTCTCTAGAGAGACAACATCTATATATACATATATACACACACATACATACATACATATATATATATACACACACACACACATATATACATTTATTTTGTTGTTGTTGTTATGTGCCATCAAGTCGGACCCTACGCATAGCAACCCCTCCTTGGGTTTCTGAGGCAGTAGCACTATGGAAGTAGATAGCCCAACCTTCCTTTCAAGATACACACATTTATCTCAAAGAAATGGCTCACATGGTTGTAGAGCAGGCAAGACCCAAGTCCATGAGTCACACATCAAGCTAGAGATTTTTTCTGACTCACATAACTGCAGGGGCTGATGAACCCAAGATCAGCAGGTCAAACAACAGACTACTGGCTACAAAGGCTGATGAATCCCAGATTGGCAGGTAAGACAGCAGGCTGTTGGTTCATAGTCTGCAGAGTCTAACAAATCCCAAGATTGGCAGGCAATTCAGGAAGCCACTCAAGTCCAAAGAACCAGAGATCAGATGATGCCAAATCAGATGCATGATCCTGATGGGGCAAAGAGCCAAAGAGCTTTGTCGCAGTGACACACAATTTTAACCATCATAGTCCACACCTTGTCAACTTGGCACCTGTATATATTTCCTTAAGTATATAGTATGTATACATAATCTCTAAATAATTTATAATTGTCTAAATAAAGATAATTATAAAGTCATACTTGCATCTAACATGATGCAACTAACATGAGTACAACCAAAAATGCACTAGCTTCATTTATATGTTATATTTTATAAGTGAAGAAAACAAAATTATCTGATGCACACATAAAAAGAAGAAATTACAGTTTTTTGTTTCTGCAACTGTTCACATTCTGGAACTGCAGCTGGTATTTAGAACTACTTTCTTCCACCATTCATTCTGTATTCCTTTGCACTCGGCAAGCACCTCAGTGGTTGTTGTTCTTTACTTGGTGAAGTGACCTAAACCTTCATTCCTAAATGGTCATGGCCATTACTAGTCATGTTGGCATTGGGTTGCTGTAATTTTCCATTGACTTCAATAACAGGGCATGATAGTACTAAGAGATGTCCTAGGAAATATCTTGTATTCCAGACATATTCTTGTTGACCTCCAAATATCAATCCAATTTCCCTTTGGTAATCAAGATCAATCACACAAGCCAAAACATAATTTCCTTCTTTGGCTGTTGATCTAGAAGCAAGAGGAGGCCAAAGTGGCTGGGCAGCATTCTTAACTACCAGTTCAATAGAAGCAATATTTTTTCTCCAGGCAGGGGTATCTCTCCCTTTGGCAATAAAACCTCCAGACCCACATAGCATAAGGTTGTAGGAAAAAAGAAGCAAGTGGATCACTAAGGGTAATAGTGAGTAGTGCCACTCCCATTCCACCCATTGGTTCCTCGACCTGTGAATCCTGGCTATTGGAGAAACAGCACCATATATTGGACACTGGTTTGGAGCATATACGGCATCCTGGAGAACATTGCCCCAACCCTGCAGTGTGACCTAGCTGGTGCTGCATTTGTGTCTTAAGAAGGCTATTCCATTGTTCTATTAAGCCAACTGCTGCACAATGATGGGGAACATGGTAAGACCAGTGAATTCCATGAGCATGGGCCCATTGCCATACTTCACTTGCTGTGAAGTGAGTGCCTTAATCTGAGGTGATGCTGTGTAGGATACCATGACGGTAAATAAGACATTCTGTAAGGCCATGGATGGTAGTTCTGGCAGAAGCATTATGTGCAAGGAAGACAAATCCATATCCAGAGTAAATATCTATTCCAGTAAGAAAACATTGCCCTTTTCATAATGGAAGTTGTCCAATGTATTAAACCTGCCACCATGTTGCTGGCTGATTGCCCATCCCTGCTACCATGACCACTTTGTTCTTGAGCCCATTGGGCAATGACAGGAATGGCTGGGAAAAGAGAAAGAGTTGTTCCCATCCTATCCACTTGATTGTTAAAATCCTCCTCTACCAAAGTCACCCTTTGGTGAGCATTCTAATCAGACATCAATGTCTTCACTTCTTTGGCTCATTCAGAGAGGTCTATTCACATGTCTCTTCTCCATACCTTCTTGTTACCAATTTTCTATTGATGTTCCTTCCAAATCCCTGACCATCCAGCCAAACCATTGGCTACAGCCCATGAATCAGTATATAATCACACATCTGACCATTTCTCATTCCACGCAAAGGTAAGAAAAGGTGCACTTCTAGAATTTCTGCCCATTGGGAGTACTTTCCTTCACCACTGTCCTTCAGGATGGTCCTAGAAAGGGGCTACAGTACTGCTGCTGTCCACTTTCTAGTGGTGCCTGCATATCATGCAGAACCATCTATAAACCAGGCATGAGTTTTCTCTTCCTCAGTCAACTGATCATAAGGAATTCCCCATGAGGCCATAGGTGCAGACTGGGAGAGAGAAGGTAATGTGACAAGAGGGGAGGCCATTGGCATTTGAACCACTTCCTCATGCAATTTACTTGTGTCTTCAAGTCCCACTCAAGCAGAATCTCATATATACCACTTCCATTTAATGATGGAGTGCTAAGGTGCACATCCAACTTTGTGGGTCAGACAACAACTAGTTCATGACGGGCAGCTTAGGCTGCATGGTGACTCGGTGGCCTATGTTTAGGCATTCAATCACTATTAAGGCCTAGTCATAAGCCAAAAGCTGTTTCTCAAAAAGAGTGTAGTTGTCTGCAGAGGATGACAAGGCTTTGCTCCAAAATCCTGTGATTCACCAACAAGGGACTCCCAAAGACTCCAAACAGCATCTTTATCTACCATGGGCATTTCAAGCACCTTTGGATCACCTGGATCATATGGCCCAAGTGGCAGAATGACTTTCACGAGAGCCTGAACCTGTTGCGGAGCTTTCTGTTGTTCCAAGCTCCGCTCAAAAGTAGCAGCTTTTTGAGTAATTTGATAAATAAACCAGATTAGCACACCTAAATGAGGGATATGTTGCCTCTAAACTCTAAGGAGCCCATCAGGCATTGTGCCTCCTTTTCAGTTGTAGGAAGGGCCAGATAAAACAAATTAACCTTTACTTTAGAAGGAATATCTTGACATGCCCCATAGCATTAGACCTCTAGAAATTTCAATGAAGTGTAAGGCACCTGAATTTTTGTTGGTTTAATTTCCCATCACTTAGCATGCTCTGGTAGCATAGTGCCTAAGGCATTTGACTGCTAACCAGAAGACTGGCAGTTCAAACCCACCAGCCACTCTTCTGAAGGAAGATTGGGCAATCTACTTCCATGGACATACTACCTTGGAAACCCAAGGAGGGGTTGCTATGAGTTGGGACTGACTCGACGGCAGTGAGTTTGGTTTTTGGTTTTTGGTTTTTAGATCCAGTCAGCATAATATCATCAATGTAATGAACCACTGTGATGTCTGCCAGTTCCTGAGTATGTCTATTCCAGTTATGTATTCTAGAACTGGGGAAATCACTACAGGATGGGTTCAGTGAAACATTGTGCCACTTTGAGATGATCCTGAGCTAAGACTCCATTAATAACCTGACCTCCATACACTCCTATCCTGATTGGCAGGCCACAGTGACATTTTGGGCCTCCTGGAATTAGTATCAATTCAGAGCCAATGTCCAGTAATCTCTGAAAAGTCTGATTATTTCCTTTCCCCAGTCTCTTTCATAAAAGGCTGTATATCCTTTAGGGGAAGGTTAGGAGAAAAATTAACAGTATAGATGTTTGGCCTTGTAGTACAGTCCTTCCTCAAGGGGACTCAGCCTCCCCTTCACTCAAGGGGTTGTGGGTCTGTAAACTGGCTGAAGTGAGAATTGACTGAGGGGCTGCGACTCTCTATGCTAGTGATTTAGGTTAGACTACCATTCACTTGCACAGACTGACATTCTTCTGCTTGTACAGATCAAGTAAATACTTAGTAGGTTTCCCATCTCTTTCACTCCTAGGGACACTATGCCTAAGTAGCCAACACCATAAGTCCATACAAGCAGACTATTCTAATAACTGTTTGACTCTGCTGTCCATATGGTAACTATGCACCCCCCCATCTTTGTTGATTAAGTGCCGTCACTTGGCCCCTACTACCATGGGGTCCAATAAGCCCTATTGTAGTTAGGTGTCTCAATTTAATTAGGGCAGTTCCCACCACCAAATATGAGTTACATAAAATTGCAATCAGCAGTCTTCAAGGATGCTGAACTTCCCGTCATAAATTTGTTCCTCACCACAATGGTAAAAGGTGTGTCCTCTGGGCACTCTATGTTGTTAGCTCTAACCTGATAAAGCCATTCTAATATGCCAATTTCCCTAAGCCTTCAGTTACCTTCGTCTATAGTATACCAAAGCAATCTGGTGCTTCATCTTGATTTAGTGTCAAATCAAAACAAACCAAACTCACTGCCATTGAGTCAATTCTGACTCATAGTGACCCTCACTGGGTTTCCAAGGCTGTAAATCTTTATGGAAGCAGACTGCCTCATCTTTCTTCTACAGTGCAGGTGATTTAGTGTAGGCCACCACATAATCCATGCTTCAGTGAACAACCAAATAAACGATTAGATCCTTTCCTAACCTCTTGAGCTGAAACACTGAATGGAAAATCTGTGCTTAGTGGGCTCATATCAATAAATACAGATTTCTCCAACTGTATGTTCCTTGTACCACTATCCCACACCCTTAAGAGCCATTTCCACACATATTCTCTAGGTTTTTGTTTGTACATATTAGAAAAATATCAAGCAGTTATTTTGGAATGCAGTGTACCTCTTCCTGGGTCACACTTTGTGCTTCGTCTTGTTTGGGCTTACTAGGACTTAATATGAGTTGGGTTCGACTTGACAACACATAACAACCACAACAACAACAACAGGACTTAAGTCTACTTGTTGTGGTTGTTATGTGCAGTCGAGTTGGACCCTACTCATAGTGACCCCTCCTTGGGTTTCCAAGGCAGTATTGCTATGGAAGTAGATTGTCCAACCTTCCTTCCAAGGAGTGGCTGGTGGGTTTGAACTGCCAGCCTTCTGGTTATCAGTCAAGTGCCTTAGTCACTACTCTACCAGAGCTCCCAAATCTACTTGTAAGTCTAGAAAAGGAGCTCTGGCGGTGGTGCAGTGCATAGGGCATTTGGCTGCTGACCAGAAAGATAGGTCTGGAAGCAAAAATAGGTGGTGGAAGTAGTTCCTAGGAACATTCAGTAATGTCTTGAAAGGCATCTACCTCAAGTGAAGTCCCAGACAATGCCCCAGGTGCTACCTCAGGTGATATCTTGGACAAAAAGACTCATCAGGCACAGCTGGGTTAATCTCATCAGATGGGGTAAGAGGGCTGGTTCTCCTGGCAAGTACTACTCAATGGAATTTAGAGCCTCAGTGTCCCCAGCTTTCTGATTATCTGCTCATATGTCCCCACCCCAAGTTTCAGGAAACCATTTCTTCCCAATTAATACACCTCACTTTAACTTCAGACACCAATCAAGGTTGGGAATTTAATTGACGTTGTAATTCAGCTGCTCTTACAATAAGACTCTGAGTTTGTTTTTTGGCAATATTGGCTCTGTTATCACAAGAAATGAGGTCTTCTTTCAGGGCACAAGTGGTGACATTGAAGTCTTATGCAGCACTTGAGCTGTGACTCCATAGCTCTCTTCCTTTACTCACTTTGTCTAGAATAAATGGGACCAACCAACCAGCTTCCTTATACTTCTCATCCTGGCAAAATTGCAAAAATGTATCAAACATGTGATCACCCAGAGCCTTGCTTCTTATCAATACTTGACCTATTGTTGGTGATATTTTGTGTATTAGTATTTCCGCCTCATGCCATGGATTAGCAGCAACCTCTTTTTTAATGGAGGCAGGGTCATCAGCACCTCTACTACTAGTCAGACTTGAGAATCAATTTAGAATACTCATACTACAATTTTGTCTCTATATAACCATTCTTGGTACCAAATGTCTTAGGCTGGGTTCTCTAGAGAAGCAAAACCAGTAAAGCTTATATTTGTACACAGACATAAAATTATCTCAAGGAAATGGCTCACTTGGTTGTAGAGGCTGAAAAGTCCCAAGTTCATGCACAGGTTGTCAAGCTGGAGGCTTCTTCTGACTCAGATAGCAGCAGAGGTTGATGACTGGCAGGCCAGGCAGCAGACTGCTGGCTGCAGAGGCTGATGAAGCCAATTTCAGCAGGCAATATGGTACGCAGCTCAAGTTCAAAGAACTGGATATCAGATGATGACAAGTCAGATGCAGGATCCAGATTAAGCAAAAAGCCAGAGAGCTCTGTTAGAATGTCCATACATATTGGATGCAAGCCATACCCCCAGGGAAACTCCTTTTCAACTGATTGTCTGCTCATAGCAGATCTCACCGTGGAGGTGATTACATTTTATCAGATCTCATCATGGAGTATGACTACATAATTACATAACTACATAATTAACAAACTACATCATAACTCCCAAATCACTACAAATCATGGCCCAGTCAAGTTGATACACAATCTTAACCATCATGGATATGGAACCTAAGAACCAAAAGACCAATGTCAAAAGGCCAGCTGTCTTGAAACTTCAGGACTAGAAGACTTTCCAAGATATGTATGGGCCTGGATAGTTAAAAGGACTTGATTTTCTGACCATCACACAGGTATGCATTCCTAATTGAATTTGTGTGATACCTCCTTTCACATACCCTTCTCCCACTTAACACAAGAAAGTTGCCCCTCTCACCTGTCCCGCATCTTACTATGTCCCAGGTGCAAAAAGACTGGGGCACCAAACAAGGAACGACACAGAACATTGGTGTCAGGAAAAGCTTTCCTTATTCAAAGGTGTTTACTTGCACATACTTAACTTATTTATTTTTTGTTTTTTGCAGTGTTCCCTCCTTGCACATATTTATTTTAAGGCCTGTGTTAGACATTCAGGCGTTTTCCTCTGGGATGGGATATAGTAAATTCAGATATATTATAAAACAGGGGTAGGACTGGTGGCAATTTTTATTTAATGACCTCATTTCTTCTTTTCCTCCATAATTGTCATAACCCTTGCTCCTGAAGAGAAGACTGTGAGAGCAAATGAGGGTATATCAGTGAGACTATGAAAGAGATTGGCACAGCAAGCATCTTTGTCTATAATTCTATATTAAAATGAGAATTTAGAAAACAGATGGTCATCATAGCGACAAGTACTAACACTTTTCTGCATACTTATCTGTCTGCCTGTGTTGTGCTCTGTTGTTTCTCCATGATTTTAGCTCTTGGCTCACTGTCACTTTCTTTATTCATTACTCCTATCTCCTAAGTCTTGAAGATTTTAATATCTAGTAAATGTAATTCCTCAAACACGTCTTTTCCAATGAATTTGACCACTGTTCTACCTCAGCCATCTGCCACTATGGCCATACACTAGCCCTTGTTATTACTAATAATTTCAGTCCCTTTGTTATCTCAGTTTCATGCATCACACTCTTTGATTCCACCTCCTACCTTTCCAGCTCTAGAACCACAATCCCAGTAATCCCTGTACTTCAGAGATTCTCCAATTCATTGATAATACCTCCTCATCTGCTTTCTCCTTGTTGTTGTTGTTGGGAGCTCTGGTGGCATAGTGCCTAAGGCATTTGACTGACTGCTAACCAGAAGGCTGGTGGTTCAAACCTACCAACCACTCCTCAGAAGGAAGGTTGAGCAATCTACTTCCGTAGTGATACTGCCTCAGAAACCCAAGGAGGGGTCACTATGAGTTGGGTCCAACTCAATTTGCTGTCAAATCTGCTCTGACTCATTTTGTTGTTAGGTGTGGTCAAGTTAGCTCCAACTCATGGAAACCTTATGTACAGAGAATGAAACACTGCCAAGTCCTGCACTGTCCTCACAATTCTTGCTATGCTTGATTCCATCATTGGCCACTGTGTCAGTCCATCTTGTTGGGTGTGTTCCCCTTTTTTAATGACCCTTTAGCAAGCATAATATACTTCTCCAGGGACTAGTCCCTTCTGACAACATGACCAAAGTAGGTGAGATGAAGTCTGGTCATTCTTGCTTCCAAGGAGCATTCTGGCTTCACTTCTTCCAGGACAAATTTGTTATTCTGGCAGTCTATAGTAATTTTAGTATTCTTTGCCAACACCACAATTCAAAGGCATCAACTCTTCTTCAGTCTTCTTTATTCATTGTCCAGCTTTCACAGGCATAAGAAGTGATTGAAAATACCATAGCTAGGGTTAGGTGCACCTGTCTTCAAAGTGACATGTTTGCTCTTTAACACTTCAAACACACATTTTTGTAGCAGATTTGCCCAGTGCAACACGATGTCTAATTTCCTTATTGCTGCGTTCATGGGTGTTGATTGCAGATCCAAGTAAAATGAAATCCCTGACAACTTCAATCTTTTCTCCATTTATCATGATATTGCTTATTGTTTCAGTTGTGAGGATTTTTGTTTTCTTTACAAACAAAAAGTGCCATCCATACTGAAGACTGTAGTCTTTGATCTTCATCAGTAAGTACTTCAAGTCTTCTTCACTTTCAGCAAGCAAGGTTGTGTCATCTGCATATCACAGGTTGTTAATGAGTCTTTCTCCAATCCTGATGCTGTATTCTTTTCCATATTGTCCAGGTTCTTGGATTATTTGCTCATTATACAAATTGAATAAGTAAGGAGAAAAGATACAACCTTGACACACCCTTCCTGATTTTAAACCATGCAATATCCCTTGTTCTGTTCAAACAACAGCCTTTGGTCTATGTGTATGTTCCTCATTAGCACAAATAAATGTTCTGGAATTCCCATTCTTTGCAAAATTATCCATAATTTGTTCTGTTCCACACAGTCAAATGCTTTTACGTAGCCAATAAAACACAGGTAAATGTCTTTCTGCTATTCTTTGCTTTCAGCCAAGATCCATCTATCGTCAGCAATTATATCCCTCGTTCCATGTCCTCTTCTGAATCTAGCTTGCATTTCTTGAAGTTCCCTGTCAATGTACTGGTACAACCATTTTTGAATCATTTTTAGCAAAATTTTACTTGCGTGTGACGTTAATAATATTGTTCAATAATTTCTGCATTCTGTTGAATCACCTTTTTTTGGAATGGGCACAAAAATGGATCTCTTCCATTTGGTTGGCCAGGTAGTTTGTCTTCCAAATTTCTTGGCATAAATGAGTAAGCACCTCCAGCACTGCATCCGTTTGTTGAAACATCTCAGTGAATATTCCATCAACTTCTGGAGCCTTGTTTTTTAGCAATGCCTTCAGTGCAGCTTGGACAATCTTTCTTCAATACCATTGGTTTTTATTATATGCTGCCTCCTGAAATAGCTGAAATGTTGACCAATTCTTTTTGGGACAGTGACTCTGTTTATTCCTTCCATTTCTTTTGATGCTTCCAATTCATGGTGACCCCACTGACAGCAGAAGAAAACATTGCCAGGTCCTGCGCCATCTTCACGATCATTATTAGTATGTTTGAGTCCATTGTTCCAGCAATTGTATCAATCCATCGCACTGAAGATTTCCCTCGTTTTTGTTGGTCCTCTTCTTTCCCAAACATGCTGTTCTCTCCTAGCAATGATCTTTGCTGATGACTTGTCCAAAGTAAGCAAGTCCTTGAGTGGTGCAAACAGTTAATGCACTTGGCTGCTAACCATATGGTTGGAGGTTCAAGTCCACCCAGAGGTGCCTCAGAAAAAAGGCTTGGTAATTTACTTCCAAAAAATCAGCTATTAAAAATCTTGTGGTGCACAGTTACTCTGACACACTTGACGTCACCATGAGTCAAAATCAACTAAACCACCCCTGCCCCTCTCTCTCCTTCTTACCCACCTTAAATTCCATGATTATACTTGTACACATCCTCAATTACTTGCCCCATTCTTGCTTTGTCTTTATAAAATGAGCTGAAAATCATGAGGCAGCTGGCTAAGGTATCAAGAGACCACTCAAATGGGTATACAGAATGTTTAACTACTCCTTGACCATTCTCTGAAATACTAAGAACTATAGCTGCAGGGAATGGAGTACTCCTAATGTTGTTACTGGAATACAAAGGCAAAGAATGCTCCTAAGTGGCTGAAGAATTTGGGGAGCCTTGGCTCATGTAAGGATTTATGAGGATGCTGAAACATCCCTGTAAGAAACTCAGTAACTTGTTGAGCAGTTCTTCTGGAGCACAATCCTTTACAGATCTGACCTCCTGGAAAGCCAATGGCTTGTCATTGCTCATAGCACCCAGCTATGGTGACTTATTTCTCTTTGCACATCTTGTGCTTACACTTTCTAAGAGAAGGGATCTGATTGGGTTACAGTGTCACCATGCCAAATGGAAGGCCTCTATTGGACAGAATCTTTTGCTAAACCACCTCAAAGGAGTCAGGCCTCTGCTTTGGGCACCAAACCCTTGGCCAGTCTTCTAAGACCAGAGTAGAGAAACTCATAGCACCAGTCATGACCACTGGCTGTGGAATGAGCTGCCTGTGACAGGGGGTCATGGTCCTTAGAGCTTTATAGACCACATCAGCCCACATTCAAAACCAGTTCTTAGTTTTACCCTTTACCAGTCCAGGAGTTGGTGGTGCCCTTAGATGGGATTTCACTAGCAGTGCCCATCTTTCAGAGACTGCCTTGTGGTATCTTAGTCAGGCACAAAAAAAGATGTATCAGTTCCCCCACCCTCACCACACTGTGATTTCATTCATTTGCAAAGCCTGTGAGAAGAATTTAATAGAAAACTCCTTGCTTTGCATCTAACTTCAAACTTTATTGCAGTGGAAAGCACATATGCTTTCAAGCCAAATGGATGTAGGTTCAAATCCTGGTTTTACCTCTTGCTAACTTTCAGATCCCAGGTAGTTTACATAAGCTCTCTGAACCTTAGTTTTCTCATCTATATAGTGGAGATAATGATGCTGATGTAAGTGAATTTCAGTAATGTGTACTTAGCACTTTGCTTGGCAAATAAGTGTTGACACTTGTTTGCCCAAAAGACCTCATGTGCATGCAGAGACACAAATGAATCATCATAAAATGCTCTGTTGCTGTTTTCTGCAGCTAAAAACTTAGAATGTACATTACTGTTTGTCCTACAGATAAAAGATACGGGTTCGGGTCCCAGCACTGAAGTAACTGGTGAGTGACCTCAATGATATCACTCAATGATATCATCTCTCCAGACTCCATTTCTCTCTCTGAACATTGGGGACAAAGTCTTTTGGACACAAATAGTGAACACACTCCACTGCTAAACCAAAGACTTGAGATTTGAGTCTACCTAGAGGTGACTTGGAAAAAAGGCCTGGTGATCTACTTCTGAAACAGCTACTGAAAATCCTGTGGAACATATCTGTATGTACTATAAGAATGTCCATATATATAATAGAGCTAACAGGATGTAGTAGTTAAAGTTGTGTATCAACTTGGCTGAGCCTGGTTTTGAGTGGCTGGGCAGCTGGATGTAATTTTTCCCCATCATGAGACTGGTATTCAACTCCATGGTGGAATCTGCAGTGAACATCTGAGGTGCTGCCTTAGGGATGTGGTCTGCTTCTTGTATATAAGGAGAAGCTTTACGGATGGTCTTGAGCTTTTTTGGCATGATTGGATCCTGCATGTAGCTGAGTCTTCATCTCAATAGCCTGGTGTATAATCTGCCAATTTTGGCAGATTGTGAATTAGTGGCTTGCCGTGTGGTTTGATCATTTTAGGACTGTATCATTTTATTTGTTGATCTTGGGTTTGTCAGCCTCAGCAGCAGCAGCTATCTGATCAGGTTAAGAGTCACTGGGCCCACCCACAGGCTTGGGATTGTGGTCACAGGGGGCATCAAGCTCAGTTGGCATAACTTACTACACGAAAAAGTTGTTCTACAACCCACTTTGGTGAGTAGCAACTAGGGTCTTAAAAGCTTGTGAGTGAACATCTAAGATGCAACAACTGGTTTTTCCTCATCTGGAGCAAGGAAAAATGAAGAAAATCAAAGATACATGGAAACAACTTATCCAAGGGACTAGTGGACCATGGGAACCTCAGCCTACATGACCATGAGACCAGGAGAACTAGAAGGGACCTGGCTACCACTGCCAACCACTCAGGAAGGGGTCAAAATTGGAGATTTTGGATAGAATGGGAGAAAAATGTGAAACAAAACTCAAATATCATAAATAAAAGACTATGGCCTCTAGTCACCTTTCAGACCTAGAACTGAACTCACTCTCAAGGTTTAATTTCCAACCAAATGATAGGTGAACAATTATACCAGGTAGGTACACTTCTTAGAACAGTCAACCATGGTAGATCACAAGGGCAGGATTTGCACAGGGAGAACACTCAGAGGCCAGGAATGCAAAGGAAAGAAGGATACAGGGAAAAGGTAGAAAAGGTATCTGCAGGGAGGAAGAGGGAAGAGAACTGTTACATTGGGGGGGGGGGAGCTTATAATCAATGTCACAAAACAAAACGTGTATAAGTATTGAATAGGAAATGAATTTGCTTTGTAAACTTTCACCGAAATTACAATTAAAAAAGAAAAAAGAAAAGTGGATTAACTTTAGACAGACGTTGTTGTTGTTGTTATGTGCCATCGAGTCGGCCATAAGACATTTTAATAAAAAAAGGAAAATCCTACAGCATACAGTCCTGCTCTCATACACATGGGCAGTAGTCCAGCAGCAACCGGTTTTTGATTTTTAATGTTGGGATGGAGTACTTAGGTGACCTTTCAGATCCTTCTAGCCTGCCATATTAATATTAATCCAATGCTCTTCCTTTAAAGTTGAAAAAACCAGAGTTAGTTCCACCCAGAGTGGAAATAGGAAGTAGGAGAGTCACAATAAGGAAATGCAGATGACGAGAGTGGGCCAGAAGGAGGAGAGAGTATCCCTGAGCAGTTTTCCCTTCAGCCGAGTCAGGAAGCCACACTGAACTGCTTTCCCTGCCCAGTCCTGGGCTGCTGCCCGCCAGCCTTCAATAAGACACCTGCCAACAGAGACCTGACTAGTAATCTAAAGCCTGATAGTTCACCCATCCAGTGGTATGATGGAAGAAAAGCCTGGTGATCAGCTTCTATAAAGATTACAGTCAAGAAAACCCTATGGAGCAGTTGTACTCTGGAACACAGGGGGTCACCATGAAGCAGAATTAACTCCACAACAACAGGTCTTGTTTATGTTTGTTTAGAGTGAATCCTTATTGTGTGGCTGGCACTGTGCTAAATACAATCTTTGTATATTGTTTTCTCATTTAATTCTCATTCTAACCTCATGGGGCAATCATTCTCATTTTGTAGATGAGGTACTAAAACTAAGAGAAATTAGGTAACTTGCTCAAAGACCAATGGTTAGTAAAGAGCTGAGCCAGGATGTTTTGTAAGTTACTTTCAAAAGTTCAGTTCATTCAAAAGTCAAATGTTACAAAAAGTTACACAATGAAAAGCCTTCTTCCCATTCCTGCCCCCTAGCTTACTCCAGTCCCCTGAAGACTACCAATGTAATCAGTTTCTTATGCATCATTTCAGACATATTCTCTGCATATACATTCTAATGTGTCTAAATATTCTCTTGTATATCATTTTTATCTCAAATGGTAACATCCTAATGTCTGCACTTTGCTTTTTAATTTAAACATTTTAAACGCTATTTCTCTCTTTTTCTACACACATGCGTCTTTGAAACTGGATTTTGAAATTCCTGTTCTCTTAGCCAGAGTTTGCCCCAGATGGCTGCTGCTGGTTAAGATGGACCATGGTAGGGCTGTGGGACGTTAACGCTACCTACTGGTGAAGAAACCAAAACCCAGAGAGGGGGACAGACCTGACCAAACCACCACTGCTAGCACTGGCCCAAGAGACCTTCAATAGTAGGTCCAGGGTATGCAGCAGAGTCATAGCGATCAGCCCAGAGTGTCTCAGAGCAATGCCCTCTGCCACAGCTCACTGGGGGAAACCCCTGGCCTGGCTTTGGTTCCTCTCAACCACAGGGAAATCTGGCTATAGTTCCTCAGTCCTGTGCATAAAACCAGGCATATTGTCTTTGCCCCATGTGTGTCAGAGTAGAACTGTACTCCATAGGGGTTTTCAGTGGCTGATTTTTTGGAAGTAGATTTCCAGGCCTTGCTTCTGAGTCACCTCTGAGTGGGCTTTCAATAGCAGCCAAGCACATTCATTGAATGTTTGCACCACCCAGGCATTCTAGTCCTCTGCATAGGACTGCAATTCAAGCAAGTTCAGAAGCACCTTTTCCCTGGGCCTCTGTTCCAGCCTCTCCCCTTTCTCCAGTCTCACACCCACGTAGGTAGAATGGAAATGATGCCAATCCAGGAAGACCAGAGAGTCTCGGAGAACTCTGGGCTGGGTGATCAAGGGGATCAGTGGTGGACACAGGGTCCACTTCATCTCTCTGGACCTCCAGCCTCCAATTCCTCAATTTACATAATAAAATATGAGAAGTTATACACAAAGGGAACTTCTACAGACATGAAATTCAAACAAGATTTCTCCCTGGAATAGAAGAACCACATTTAGGGGAACACCTTATATAAAATTGAACCATGAGGTAGGATGATTGAAGAACAAGATTTCCCCTTTGAAGCCCTTGAAGGAATCTATGACCTGAGAAATAGAATAAATATCATTTTTGCAAGCATTATATGTAGTGGTTCACAGACTTTTGTATTTGATAGAGGTAAAAATCCATTTAAAAAAAAATTGAGGACCAATATAAGATTGGCAGTGTTTTACTTTGCCAAATAAGTAGATGATAGATAGATAGACAGATAGAAATACCATTTGTTGTGACTATTATTTGTGAGAGAAAGGATTTTTTAAAAATTTTATTGTGCTGTGGGTAAAAATTTACTGAGCAAATTAGTTTTCCATTCAACAATTTATACAGATTTTGTTTTGTGACATTAGTTGCAGTACCCTCAATGTAGCAGCACTCTTCCCACTTCCTCTGTGGCTTCCCTGTTTCCATTTGTCCTTCTTTCCTGCCCCTTCCTGACTTCTGACTTTTGTTTTTGGACAAATGCTGCCCTTCTGGTCTCATATGGTTGTTTGTTCTGAGGAGCACATTCCTCATGGGTACGGTTTGTTCACTTTATAGGTGTTTGGCTGAAAGGTGATTTCCTAGGGGTGGATTCAGTTCCAGGTTTGAAGGAGGTCTAAGGGTCATAGTCTCAAGGGTTCCACCAGTCTCTATCAGACCAGTAAGCCTGGTCTTCTTTATGATTTTGAATTTTATTTTACATTTTTCTCCCCCTCTGTGCAGGACCTTATGTTGTGGTTCCTATCAAAGTGGTTGATATTGGTAGCCAAGTACAACCAAGTTCTTCTGGTCCCAAGACTAGCAGACACTGTGGTTCACATGTCCACTAGTCCTTTGGACTAATTGTTTTCTTGTGGCTTTGATTTTCTTCACTCTGCTCCAGACAGGGAGAGACCACTAGTTGCAGCTTAGATGGCCACTCTCAAATTTTCAAGACCTCAGTCGCTACTCACCAAAGTAGAATGTAGAACATTATTTTGTGGACTATGCTATATGAATTGACTGAGATGTCCCGAAGACTATGGTCCCAAGCCCCCAAGACCACTGCCTCAGTCCCTAAAGGTTTTGGATTATGACTAAGACGTTTTCATAACTTTGTCCCTTGTATGTTCTACTATATCCTCTGCCAAATTTATATGTACTCTTAGGTGTGCTCCTGTATGCTAGCCCACCCCTGTTCAGCTTTCATGTCTACCTATGGATCCTTCTGTAAATTCTTGTTTGTTATTTTGTTATTGCAGGATTGTTGATGTAATAGTATTTGCCATTGTTGCCTTTTACTCTTGTATGGCTCTCAATCTTCCTTTGCTTTGGTCATGTTGTGCTCACCTTCCTCTTATTGTATATTTTAAAACAGGACATTGTAATACCAAATAATAAGACATAATCTCAGCATAAAGGATACTTCTTCAAGGAATGTTTTCTATCCACATTCATAGTCTTTATTTTCCTTCAGACAAGAAAAAAATTTCATCTAGGACTTTCAGAGGGCCATGGGCCTTTTTAAGGAGTTACCAAACTTGATGATATTAAGTGGGTAATCTTGATCAAAGGCCTGGTGGTCTACTTCTAAAATATCCACCATCGAAATGCCTGTGGAGCACAATTGTGCTCTGACACACACAGGGTCGCCTTGAGTTGGAACTGACTCCATGGCAACCGGTACTGGTACTTGATCAAAAGTGTTTGCTATCTAGCTATTTCCTTATTCTTCTTCCAGTCCTTCTTTGCTTCCTCCCTCCCTCCCTCCCTCTCTTCCTTCCTTCATTCCCTTCCTTCCATCCATCCATTCTTCCTTCCTCCCCTCCCTTCCCCCTTCTTTCTCATCCTTTATAAATATTTATTGAGCACCCATTACATTCTAGGTGCCTTTATACACTCTTCTTCTACAACACATGTTTCTGTGATAGCAATGAGCTCATTCACAACTAATAAATAGGGGGATTATGTGGTTATAAAGTGAAGGTTGAGTTAGTTCATATGGAATATTTCCTATCAACAGGAATTGGAATAGCAGGAGGAGAATTGCGACAGTCAGCAGGGAAGGGAAAAGCCTTCATGCTCAGGCAACACCCTTTCAGTTCTATTTTAAGGAAATTAAAAACACGTGCCTGCACCTGGGGTTCACTCCCCAGAGAGACCCATCCCAGGAAGCAGGTTACACTTCCTCCAATGCCACCTGGCAGAGTCCACTGCCATCTGCACCATCTCATCACCTGCACCCAGTTGTACCACTCTAGAGCCTTCATGTGGTTTTCAATATCCCTGAGGTGACCTTTTCCTGTGGAGCTCCACACCAGAACTGTCCAAGTTTTTGCCCAAGGCATCAATCACTATTTTTTAGCACTATACTTACCAAGTTCATAGTTTTGGAAAGTCTAGCCCACTATTATTTTTTGCCTGTTATTGTCAGTGTGCAATTTTGCAGAATAAAAAGTTTTTCAGAAACATAGCGTATTATGTTATGTACTATGTACTAAACATATACTCTTAATCTTTAACTAAACTATACCATAATCATAACCACAAGATATTAAGCCATAGTTTAAAACAAACATAAACAGCTACATGGAAATGTCTCCACTGCAACGTGAGTGAATAAAAAGCAAGTTGCAAAACACATAGAGTATGATATTATTTATGAGGGGGGATAACCTTTGAAATAATACCTTATATTTTCTATGGGTATATACAAAGCATATGTTGGTAAGTTAGAGGGAAACCTGGTTACTGCCCTTGCCTCTTAGTGGGGAGCAGAGGAGGACAACAGCAACACTCCCTTAAACTTGAGTCAATGGGGTCCTGCTCTGGACACCTTTAAACTCTCTTATGTGGATGAAAAGTCTATGCTTTCACCACAGGACCCCTTCTAGATCACTTTCTGGAATCTGAGACCCCAGAATTCTCTTCCCAAAGAGTAGAGCCCACTGCCAGATCTGAGTAGGCCTCTTTTTGGATCCATTCTCCAGATTGCTCTAGCCTTTGCACACACCCTTTGGCCCAATGGAACCAGGGGAACAGGGGAGAAACAGGGGAGCCAGAGCCTCCATTGGTACTTCTGCTCTGTCCACAAAAGTTAATGACCAGCCTAGGTACCCGGATAGAGATGAGGTGCTATCTGTTGCCATGGACTTTATCTATAATGTTCATATCATACAGAGAATTATTTTTGCATTCATATGTACTTAACAGTTAACTAAAATGTAATTAAAGATTTAAGTGCTCCCTACTAGTCCAGAGATTAGAACTACCCAACTTTTTAATGATAACTCTTTGTTATGGCTCCTGGGGACTAGGTGGGGAGGGGAAGGGGGGAAATGAATAAATAAGGGAACTAGAACTCTGATTAGGCTAAGTGACAGGTGTCAATTACTTCCTAATTTTGAAGAAAGTAAGCGTATCTTGGTAAAGGGTCATGGGGTTAGGGTGGAATTCACCAGAGAAAAAGGCCATAGCATTGGTAGAATTTCCAGCCCACTGGCACTATTGCTTCAGGCCCAGCACATGCCTACGCCAGGAGAAGGGCCCAGGAAGCACTATGATCAGCCCCAGGAGAGCAGCACCTCTGGGCCTATGGTCACACAGTCCACCAGAGGGGCCACAGACCAGGGGATTTCCTGTAGGTGGAGTCCTGGGCAAGGCCCCTGGGCTATTCTGAGGTATCCTCCAGCTCTCCACCCCCAATTCTAGGAAGCTGCCTGGGATTATTAGAAAATGTCCATCTTGCCTCAGCTGTGTTCAAGAAAACTGGGGGTGAGGCCCAGGTCACCTGGTAATATGCTGAAAAGAGCCCAGAACCAGGAAACAAGAAGCCAGCCATCTAGGTGTATGTGTGTGACCTTGAGCAAATCATTTAACCTGGAGCACAGCCACCCCTCCTCCCATGTATAAAATTAGAATCATAGTTCATCTGCAGGCAACTTCAAAGGCTGTTGCGAAAATAATGAGATAATGAATGTGAAAGTGATTTGTAAACCATAAAGTGCCATAAAAATATAAGAACTTATCCTAGTAGCTCATTTCCTTCCAGATGCATCTCAGTTGTCACCTCCTATAAGAAGCCTTCCCTGGCTCTGTAGAACATATTCCTCTATAGGTGAACTTCTGTTTTAACAGTTCACACATCCTATTTTAACCATCTTATATTACTGGGAGGGATTTCTGGTGGCATAACGCCTAAGGCATTTGACTGCTAACCAGAAGACTGGTGGTTCAAACCCACCAGCTACTCCTCGGAAGGAAGGTTGGGCAATCTCCTTCCATAATGATACTGCCTCAGAAACCACCCAAGGAGGGACGCTATAAGTAGGATCTGACTCCACAGCAGTGGGTTTGGTTTTTCTGGATATTATGGAGAGGGTAGAACCTTTTTTGTGTTTTTATCCCCAGATTCTATCATCATGTTGGGTACCTAATGTTGTTGTTGTTATGTGCCATTGAGTCGGCCCTGACTCATAGCAACCCCTCCTTGGGTTTCTGAGGCTATAACACTACGGAAGTAGATCGCCCAATCTTCCTTCTGAGGAGTGGTTGACAGGTTTGAACCACCAGCCTTCTGGTTAGCAGTCAAGCACCTTAGGCACTATGCTACCAAAGCTCTTGGAGCTCTTGGACGGGTACCTAATAGGCACTTTATAAAAAGAGTAAATGAATGAAAGACTTATTATCCTCTGCCTCCATTCCTTCATGCCAATGATATACATTACCTATGGACTCAGCCTGGCTACATACCCGGAGATGTTCTAAAAATTATACCGTGTGTCATCTGGACTCACTGCATTTTTTCATCTGGACTCACTGCATTTTTTCTGTTGCCTATATGTGCTCTTCATATGTACCCCAAGGATCTAGACTTTAAGCCCTTCCTAGTAATAACTAAATAGTAAAATAAAAGATAATGTTAATTTAAGTATAATTTTAAAAACAAGTAACTCATTGTGGAGAAGCTAGTCTCATTAAACTTAAATGAAAAAAAAAAAAAAGAAAAGAAAAGAAAAAAACACCAAGAGCTAACAAGTGCTATGTAAACCTTAGGGCACAAGATTTGATCCTTAAGGGTCAGAGTCCAGGCTGAGTTGGGTCAGTAAGAGATGCAAGCATTCCAAGGCCCTAGAAAAGAGGAGGCCACAGTATGCAAATGTTCAGCTGATGGTCACCCATTGTTGTGGATTGAGTTGTGTCCCCAAAAAACATATGTCGAAATCCTCTCCCCTGTACCTGTACATATGATCCCATTTGGAAATTTATTTTCTTTGTTGTTGTTCTTATTGCATTAACTAGGTCATACCCAAATATGATGGGTTCTAAATCTAATCACTTGTGAGTCATAAAAAGAGCAGAGTGTACACAGAGACATACACTGAGGAAGACAAACACCACGTGAGGATTATCTACCACCCAAGGAACACCAATGAACCAATGAATGCCTGGGCTACTGACATGACCAAGACCCTGATTTGGACGTCCAGAACTGTGAGAAAAATTTATATTCTTAAAAGGCACCCACTTGTATTATTATAGCAGCTCTAGTAACTTAGACCCACCAGCCACTCCTCGGAAGGAAGATGGGGCAATCTACTTCCGTAGTGATACTGCCTGGAAAACCCAAGGAGGGGTCACTATGAGTCAGGTCTGACTCAAAGGCACATAACAACAACAACAGTAACTTAGACATCCATCAATCCCAAGACAGATGAACTCCCAGCTCTTGGTTGGGCACAACATCAGCTGTAAGGCACAACTAAGATGTGGGAGGTCGCTGAGGGCTGGAGGAAGGGGAAGGATTTTTTGGAGGAGGGATGTTTTAGGAGAGCGAAGAGAAAGTAGGGTGACATGAGATCATGAAGCTAGCCTCGGACTTCCTGAGGAAGAAGGGTACAGCAGTGAACAAAGCTTGATAAGCAGGTCAGGGCTGGATGAGAGCCCTGGGTACTCTGGGGGTGATTCTCTATCTAAAGAGACCCTGGAAGGAGGTGTGGAGCAGGGGAGCTGCAGATGGAAGATGTTGCTGGTAAGGGATCCCATGGGCAGCTGAATGTATTTCTGAGGGGTGACATCAGGTGTTAGACAATATGCTAAGACCACACCTCTCAAGCTTGGACCTCATTGGATAGGTGTTGTACTAGGTTGAATAGTGTGCTCTCAAAGTTCATGTCCTTCCTGAAATCTCAGGATTTGATCTTGTTTGGAAATATGGTCATTCAAGATATAATTAATTAAATTCACATGAGGTCATACTGGAGGAGGGCAGTCCCTTAATCCAATATGACCAGTGCCCTTATAAGATGAGGAGAAGAGACACAGACAGATACACAGGGAGAACAGCCTGTGAAAACTGAAGCAGAGATTGGACAGATGTGTCTAAAAGCTAAAGAATGCTAAGGATTGCTGGCAACAACAGAAGCTAAGACAAAGGTATGAAAGATGATCTCCCCTAGAGCCTTCAGAGAAAGCATGGCCCTGCTAACACCTGGATTTCAAACTTCCTGTCTCCAGAACTGTGAGACAAAAAAATCTTTGTTCTTTTAAGCGACCCAGTTTGTAGTAATTTGTTACTGCCATACTAGGAAACCCCTATAGTGAGTCTAACAAAGAGACATTTGGGAGTAGATGTTGCTGGTGTTCACCTCATAGGCTCTATCAGCTGCAGGCAGTTTCTTTGTGACATCCTCTTCTTCACCAGATACCCCTGTTTACAAGGTGATTTAAAGACCATTTTGCCTGTATTATTCATTTTTTAATAGGCAATTATTAAGTGACAGTGGCCACAATTTTGTGATGCTGCAATTGTACTTCTAACCTAAGGAGGTTAACATTGCTTAGTTTTTTTGCCTGTAAGTTGGGGATAACACAAGTCCTGCCTATTTCATGGGGCTATTTTGAAAATTAAATAGTTCCCCAGCTGCCACTATTGACTTCTCTGAGAGGGGTAGCTATACAACGGCCTGATAGAGTAGGGGAAAAATGTGGAATAAAACTCAAAATCATAAAAAAAGACAAGGTCTAATAGAGACTGGTGGAACCCTCAAGACTGCAGTCCTTAATCATCAATTAATCCTGGAACTGCACTCATCCTGGTGGCTCAACTCTAAGACAAACAGGTGGGCCTATAAAGTGAACAATAATACCAGGGAGGTACACAATCCTTAGAACAATCAACTATATGTGATCAAAAGGGCAGCATTTGCCCAGGGATAAAGCTCAGAAGTCTGGAAGAGATAAGAAAGAAAGACAAATGGAAACAGAAAACACAGGAGGAAGTGGGAAGGGTGGTGTTATATTGTGAGGATTGTAATCAATGTCATGAAACAAAATGTATATGAATCGTTGAAGGGAAAACCAGCTTGCTCTGTAAGCTTTCACTCAAATCACAATAAAAAGTTTTAAAAAAGCAAAGAAAATTAAATTGTGTTGATGTGTTTTGGCTCAGGATGCCCAAGGGAATCTGGGAGTGATATGGGGGCCTCTGCAGCAGCCTTAGCTTGCTGGTGTTGGCTTTGAGGACTCTGCTCTCCCATAGCCCACCCATTCTGAGCCCTGAGAGGAGAATTCCAACCACATGCACATCTGGATTCTTCAACCAACTCCTGCCCTCAATCTTCTTCATCTTTTTGCTGTTAAGAATAGGACTGAAGTAGAAGGAATTTTAACAGAGGAAACATGGTGTGGATACACATGAATTTGGACCCAGCTATATCTGAGTTCAAATCCTAGCTATACTATTTATCAACTGTGTCATCTGGACCAATCACTTAATAGTTCTATGTCTCAGTTTTTGCAGTGTAAAATTGGGAAAATAAAATCTGTTTTTGTTGTTGTTACGTGCCGTTGAGTCAGACCCAATTCATAGAGACCCCTCCTTGGGTTTCCGAGGTGGTATCACTACGGAAGTAGATTGCCCAACCTTCCTTCTGAGGAGTGGCTGGTGGGTTTGGAAGGCCAGCCTTCTGGTTAGCAGTCAAGTCCCTTAGGCACTATGCTACCTCTACTTCTTATAATAGAGTAAAATAATTAAAACAAATATATATGTAAGCCCTGTTGTTGTTGTTAGGTGCCATCGAGTCATTTCCGACTCATAGCTACCCCATGCACAGCAGAACGAAATACCGCCCGAACCCGCACCAGCTCCACGATCCCATTATCGCAGCCACTGTGTCAATCCATCTCCTTGAAGGCCTTCCCCTCTTTCGTCGACCCTCCACCTTACCAAGCATGACATCCTTCTCCAGGGAATGGTTCCTTCTGACAACATGACCAAAGTAGGTGAGATGAAGTCTGGCCATTCTCACTTCCAAGGAGCATTTTAGCTGAACTTCCTGCAGAACAGATCTGTTAGTTCTTTTAGCAGTCCACGGTACTTTCAGCATTCTTCACCAGCACCACAACTCAAAAGCATCAACTCTTCTTCGGTCTTCCTTATTCATTGTCCAGCTCTCACATGCAAACAAGACAATTGAAAATGCCATGGCTTGTGTCAGATGCACCTTAGTCCTCAAGGAGACATCCTTGCTCCTCAGCACTTGAAAGAGTTCCTTCGTGGCTGACTTGCCCAGTGCTACACATCCTCTAATGTCCTGACTGCTGTTTCTGTTGGCATCAATTGTAGAACCAAGCAATGTGAATTCTTTGACAACCTCAATCTTTTCTCCATTTATCATGATGCTGCTTATTGGTCCAGTTGTGAGGGTTTTTGTTTTCTTTATATTGAGATGTAATCCATACTGCAGACTGTATTCTTCAATCTTCATCAGTAAGTGCCTCAAGTCATCCTCACTTTCAGCAAGCAAAGTTGTATCGTCTGCATATCTCAGGTTGTTAATGATTCTTCCTCCAATCCTGATACCACGTTTTTCTTCATATAGTCCAGCTTCTTGGATTATTTGCTCAGGATATAGATTGAATAAGTATGGGGAAAGGATACAACCTTGACACACTCCCTTCTTGATTTTAAACCATGTAATGTCCCCTTGTTCTGTTTGAATGACAGCCTCCTGGTCAATGTACAGGTTCCTCATGAGTACAATCTAGTGTTTGGGAATTCCCATTCTTCTCAATGTTATCCATAATTTGTCATGATCCACACAATCAAATGCCTTTGCATAGTTAATAAAACACAAGTAAACATCTTTCTAGTATTCTTTGCCTTGAGCCAAGATCCATCTGACAGCAGCTATGATATCCCTTGTTGTACATCCTCTTCTGAATCCATCTTGCACCTCTGGAAGTCTTCTGTCAATGTACTACTGCAACTGTTTTTGAATTTTCATCAGTAAGATCTTACTTGCGTGTGATATTAATGATATTGTTAGATAATTTCCACATTCTGTGGGATCACCTTTCTTTGGAATGGGTACAAATATGGATCTCTTCCAGTCAGTTGGCCAGGTAGCTGTCTTCCAAATCTCTTGGCATAACCAAGTGAGTGCCTCCAGTGGGGCATCCATTTGTTGAAATATCTCAGTGGGTATTCTGTCAATTCCTGGAGCCTTGTTCTTTGCCAATTCCTTCATTGCAGCTTTGACTTCCTCCTTCAGTACCATTGGTTCTAGATCATATGCCATCTCCTGAAATGGATGAAGATCTATCAGTTCTTTTTGGTACAGTGACTCTGTGTATTCCTTCCATCTTCTTTTGATGTTTCCTGCATCATTCAATATTTTACCCATAGAATCTTTCAATATTGCAACTCGAGGCTTAAATTTTTTCTTCAGTTCTTTCAGCTTGAGAAATGCCTAGTGTGTTCTTCCCTTTTTGTTTTCTAACTCCAGGTCTGTGCACATTTCATTATAGTAATTGGCTTTGTCTGCTCAAGCTACTCTTTGAAATCTTCGGTTCAGCTCTTTAGTCTTGTCATTCCTTCCATTTGCTTTAGCTACTCTCTGCTCAAGGGTAAGTTTCAGAGTCTCTTCTGTCAACCGTTTTGGTCTTCTCTTCTTTTCTCATCTTTTTAGTGACATCTTGCTTTATTCATGGATGATGTTCTCGATGTCTTCCCACAATTCTTCTGGTTTTTGGTCATTGGTGTTCAGTGCATCAAATCTGTTCTTTAGTTGATCTCTAAATTCAGGAGGGATGTATTCAAGGTCATGTTTTGGTTCTCTTGAACTTGTTTTAATTGTCTTTAACTTCGAGTTGAATTTGCATATGAGCAGTTGATGGTCTGTTCCACAATCAGCTCCTGGCCTGGTTTTGGCTGAAGATATTGAGCTTTTCCATCACCTCTTGCCACAGATGTAGTCAATCTGATTCCTGTGTGTTCCATCTGGTGAACTCCACGTGTAGAGCCGCCATTTGTATTGTTGAAAAAAGGTGTTTGCAATGAACAAGTCGTTGGTCTTGCAAAATTCTACCATGTGAGTTCCAGCATTATTTCTGTCACCAAGGCCAAATTTTCCAACTCCCGGTGATTCTGCTTTGTTTCCAACTTTTGCATTCCATCACCAGTGATAATTAACACAGCCTGATTGCATATTCAGTCAATTTTAGACTGCAAAAGTTGATAAAAATCTTCAATTTCATCATCTTTGGCTTTGGTGGTTGGTGCATAAATTTGAATAATAGTCCTAATAACAGGTCTTCCTTGTAGGTGTATGGATATTATCCTATTATTGACAGCATTGTACTTCAGGACAGATCTTGAAACATCCTTTGTGATGATGAATGCCATGCCATTCCTCTTCAATTTGCCATTCCTGGCATAGTAGATCACATGGTTGTCTGATTCAAAATGCCCAAAACTGGTCCATTTCAGCTCATTAATGTCTAGGATATGAATCTTTATGCATTTTATTTCATTTTTTACAACTTCCAATTTTCTTAGATTCATACTTCATACATTCCATGTTCCAATTATTAATGGATATTTGCAACTGTTTCTCCTCAATTTTAGTAGTGCCATGTCAGCAAATGGAAGTCTCGAAAGCTTTACCTTATCCATATGAGTAAGGCTGGTTTTGCTCTGATGACGCAGCTCTTTCCCGGTCCTATTTTGAGAGCCTTCTAACCTAAGTGACTCATCTTCCTCCTCTTTATTAGACAATGTTTCTGGACTATCCACTGCAGTAATATATCAGACAGTATTTCTCTGCTATTCATAAGGTTTTCCCTTGTCAGTTCTTTGAGAAGTGGATGGTCTCTTCCTTCTTCCTAGTCTGTCTCAGTCTGCAAGCTGGGCTGAATACCTGTACACCATGTGCACCCTGCTGAGTTTGAAACACCAGTGGCACAGCCTGAAGACTCACAGCAACATGTCACCACAGTAGGACAAACCAACAGACAAGTTTGTCTCCCTTAGCTGTTGGAAACCTCTCCAGCCTCTCCTTACCTGCAGCTGGCTCCTCACTCTGTCCCAGTCCCTCTAGCCTTTATACTGGGTTTCCTCTCCTCACCTGGATCTTTGCGGCTGACTCCTTGCTCTGTCCTGGTCCCCCTAGCCTTTATACTCTCCTTTCTCCCGCTTTCTGGCCTTGCTACTTATGGGGTGTGTCCTGGGTTCCCTCTTCTCACCTGGATCCCTACAGCTGACCTATTTAAGCTCTGCCACACATGAAGTACTCAAAAAACTACATTTTCTTCACTAGCTCTTGGGTTTTCTTTGAGCGTCTTGGCTCCCCTACCCTGAATCAAAGATGCCTCCCTGGGGAGAAATATCCCAGCTCAAAATGATGGGGGTGGTAAGGGGAAAGAGGATATTTTCCTCAGACCCCACAGACTAAAAAAGTCCCTGGTTCCACACCTAGAAACATCTCAAAAAGTCCACAACCAAAAAAAAAAAAAATCAAGAGTTTTTACCATTCTATTGGTTATATAATCCCCTGTCCCTCCTTTACCACAGCTTCCCCTATTCACAAGGTGAGAAGGCCAGCCCCTCTGTCTGGCCCAGGGTGAGGTATTACTCCACTGTCTCACCAGCATCCTTGGCCACATTTTCAGTTTCATTTAACTCTCTGGTGCTCTCTCTATAATTCTCTTCCTTGTGTGCCTTTGATGCTTCTGAGGGTGAATGGGGTAGTGTATGGGGCCCAACAATTTTGTTCATCATTAAACACAGCATGCAGGGGTTGCTGTCTTAGATAAACAATCCAGGACCTAGAGGAACTTGAAAGTTAGGGTGAATCCAGTGAGTCAGAGAAAGGTGGAAGGCCACAAACAGGAAAAAAGCTACATGAAACACACTACATAACACATACACTTGAAGCACTTACTGATGAAGATGAAACAATACAGTCTTCAGTATGGATTATATCTCAACATAAAGAATACAAAAATCCTCACAACTGGACCAATCAGCAACATCATGATAAATGGAGAAAAGATTGAAGTTGTCAAGCATTTCATTTTACTTGGATCCACAATCAACATCCATGGAAGCAGCAGTCAAGAAATCAGACATCATATACCCATAACCCATTGCCCTCGAGTTGGATCCAACTCATAGCGACCCCTCCTTGGGTTTCTAAAGCAGTGTCACTATGGAAGTAGATATCCCAGCCTTCCTTCTGAGGTGTGGCTGGTGCGTTTGAACCGCCAGTCTTCCGGTTAGCCATCAAATGCCTTAGGCACTATGCCATCAGAGCTCACAGACATCATATTGCATTGGAAAAATCTGCTGCAGAAGACCTCTTTAAAGTTTTAACAAGTAAAGATGTCACTTTGAAGACTAAGGTGCACCTAACCCAAGCTGTGGTATTTTCAATCACGGTATATACCTGTGAAAGTTGGACAATGAATGAAGAAGATAGAAGAAGAATCCTTGCCTTTGAATTGTGATGTGGGCAAAAAATATTGAAAATACCATGGACTGCCAGAAGAATGAGCAAATCTGTCCTGGAAGAAGTGCAGCCAGAATTCTCTTTAGAATCAAGAATGGCCAGACTTTGTCTCACCTACTTTGGTCATGTTGTCAGGAGGGACCATTTCTTGGAGAAGGATATCATGCTTGGTAAAGGAGAGCATCAGTGAAGAAGGGGAAGACCTTCAACAAGATGGATTGACACAGTGGCTGCACTGATGGGCTCAAGAGCAGCAAGGATTGTGAGGATAGCAGGCAGTGTTTCGTTCTGCTGTACACACAGTCACTATGAATCGGAACTGACTCAACAGCACCTAACAACAACAACAACACACACACACACAAACCACCATCAGATTGTTGTTGTTAGCTGCTGTCAAGTTGGCCCCCAACTCATGGCGACCTCAAGCACAATGGTATCGGGCCATTGTGATCCATACAGTTTCCACTGGCTGATTTTTGGGAGTAGATGTCAGGCCTTCTTAGTTTTCCTTAGTGTGGAAGCTCTGCTGAAACCTGTTCAGCATCATAACATGCAAGCCTCCACTGACAAAAGAGTGGTAGCTGGACATGAGGTGCATTGGCTGGAAATCAAACCGAGGTCTTTCACATGGAAGGTGAGAATTCTACCATTGAACCATCACTGCCCCTCATCCATCACTTATGTGGCTTGTATTCTATGTAATGTAAAAGGAAAAGTAGAATGAAGGAACTATTGCTATAAGCAACAACATGAATGAGTCTCACTAACATAAAGTTGAACATGGGAAGTCAGACTGAAAAAAAATTCTGTGATTCCATTTATTCTGAATTCAAAACAGACAATGAATCAATGTTGTTGGTTGTCACTAGCTCTTACAGTAGCAACTGGGAACAGATATGAAAGTGGTTTTAGGATGTTGCTGACAATATTCTACCTTCATCTGGGTGCAGTTACTTGGATATGTGTACTTTGTAAAAATTAATTGAGCTATACATTTATGATTTGGACATTTTTCTGTATGTATGTTATGCTATTGTGTGCTCTTGAGTCAATTTTGACTCATAATAACCCTATAGGGCAGAGTAGAAGTGCCCCATTTGGTTTCCTAGGCTGTAATCTTTACAGGAGCAGATCTCCAGGTCTTGTTCTCCCTCCCTTCACACTGGATTCTACAACCAATGTGCAATTTCCCAAATGCTCTGCTTTCCTTTCACCTCTGGACTTTGCACATGCTTTATTTCCTGCCTGGAACATGTTTTCTCTACCCCTTGTTGACTGTCTAATTCATGCTCATTTTTCAGTTACATGCTAAAATGTCCCTTCCTTGGGGATATCACCAGTCTGGATTAGTTGCACCTCCTAAGGGCCCACATAGCCTTCTTCATTTACCCCATGACACTATGTCATAATTCCTTCTGCGTTGGTCTGACTCCCACCTTAGACTGGAAGCCACTTGAAGGAATTCACCACTCTTTATGGGCCTAGAATAAGTTGTGGCACATAAAAGTTGTTAGATGATTTAATGGATTTGTTAATTACTTTGTAAGAATTTATAGCAAGTATGTTCTGTCTTAATAACCTAGTGCTGTTGTCATGCAGGTAGCAGAAATTGATGGCTTTAAAGAACAAACAAATAACAAAAAAACAAACTCACTGCCATCAAGTTGCTTCCGACTCATAGGCTTCCAAGGCTATAAATCTTTATAGAAGCAGACTGCCTCATCTTTCTTCTGCAGAGTGGCTGGTGGATTTAAACCACTAACCTTTTGTTTAGCGGCCAAATGCCTTAACCACTAAACCACCAGAGGTCCTTGCTTTAAAGAACATAAGTTTATTTTCTCACAGTTCTGGAGGCTAAAATTCTAATTCAGGGTCTCAGCAGTGTCAATTCCTTCCTTGTCAGTAGCCCTGGGCATTCCTTGGTTCCTTGAGAGTCGTTGGCTTGTATGTAGTCCTTGCAAGGCATATGTCTTCCCCTGTGTGTGTCACTGTGTCTATTTTGGTCTTTCTATCACTCAGAAATGATTAGGTTTAGAATCTACCCTATAATGTTACATAGTGCTATAGATCACTTTTATATGGTCTTTCTAGCCATAGCCTTATAACCAATATGCAAATAAGGTACTTGTGACCCACCAAGGGGATTGGACAGCTTGCTAATAATGCAAATAAGGTGCATGGCACCCTTGTGGGTGTGCGACCATGCACATAAAGTGTTGGAACCCTAACGAGGGGATTGGTTAGTCTTGCCATCTGCTAGGCTTAAAAGAGACCCAATCCCAGAGCAGAAGGAGGACCTCATTACCACCAAGAAAGAAGAGGTAGGAGCAGAGTGCATCCCTTGGACACAGAGTCCCTATGCTGAAAACTAGACCCACGAGACAGAGTAAGAGAGGGTTTTGTAACATTAGAGATGACATGAAGCAGTGGCAGAGAAATGGTGGCAGCAAAACCAGGAGACCACCGCGAGATGGCTGTGGTGGAGAGCACAGTACAAAATGCCAACCTGTAGAGCTAAGAGTTGTAACAATTGTCCAAGGCAGCCTATGGTAGTTAAGGTTATATGTCAACTTGGCTGGGCCTGGTTTTGAGTGGCTGGGAAGCTGGTGGTAGTTATTTCCCATGATGAGACTGGCAATCATCTCCATGGTGGAATCTGCCACGAGCAGTTGAGTAGCTGCTTTAGGGATGTGGTCTGCTTCCCATATATAAGGAAAAGTTTGGGAATGGTCTCTAGCTTTTTGCAATGCTTGGACCCCACCTGTAGCCAAGTCTGCATTCAGCAGCTTGCCATGCTCTGCCAATCTTGGGACTTTTAATGGACTTGAATAAATGGCCTGCCATGTAGGTTTGATAATATCGGGACTGTGCCTTCTCACTTATCGACTTTGGGTTTGTCAGACCCAGCAACCAGCAGCTGCCTGAGTGAAGAGATGCCTCTAGCTTCAGTGGACTGGGAGCAAGAGGCAGAGCTGAAGCCCAAAGTCAAGGGGCTTTCACCCAGCCCTAGAGCCTAGCACTTGGAACTCAAAGACTTCTAACCTCCAAAACCATAAGAGAATAGATCCTGTTTGTTAAAGCCATTCCCACTTGCAGGTATTTCTGTTAGAGCATCACTAAACCAAAAACACCAAACTCACTGCCACTGAGTTGGATCCAATTCATAGTGACCCCTTCTTAGGTTTCCGTGGTAGTGTCACTATGGAAGTAGATTGCCCAACCTTCCTTCCAAAGAGTGGCTGGTGGGTTTGAACTGCCAGCCTTCTGGTTAGCAGTCAAATGCCTTAGGCACTATGCCACCAGAGAGTATCACTAGAGGTAACCAAAACACAGCCCCCCAAGCATGGCTCAGCAGCAGAAATCAAGAAGAAGCTGTCCTGATCAATAACTGTATCTTGAATTGTTCCTATTACTTTTAAGCCATTCCTCATCCCAAGTTGTACCCTGTTACTTCCCTAGTAAATCACTTAACTATAAGTATGGTTTGTGAGTTCTATGAGATATTGCAGTGAATTATGAAACCGAAACACCAGAGAGAAAGTAATGAGGGGAGGGGAAGTAGTTGATGTTAGAGATGATGGAGTGGTACAGCAGTTGGAAAAATTGGGTATTTGGGACATCTTTAACCTCCACCTCACAGGAGCCATCTTTGTGCTGATCCTTATAAAAGAAATTACTCCTTTAGTTATGACCTCATTAACATAACAAAAGAAAACCCCATTTCCAAATAGGTTTATATCCACAAATACAAGGGCCAGGAATTCAACACATATTCTGGGGGGCACAGTTTAATCCATAGTTTGTGCACTAGAGATTCAAAGATTAAAAATAATATCCCTACATAAAAGAACTTGGGAATAGACCAATAAGTAAACAAGTAAGTGTGATAATGCAACACAACACAACACATTGCCATCGACTTGGATCTGACTCATAGAGACCCCTCCTTGGGTTTCCGAGGTGGTATCATTATGGAAGTAGATTGCTCAGTCTTCCTTCTGAAGTGAATGTGATAAAGGGTTATAATTGCTATGAAAAAAGGATGCTAAGAAAAGGTAGAGAATGGGTACAAAGGAGGAAATGGTCAATTGTACCCATCTCAAGTGATACATGAGCACTGACTTTTATTATTATTATTATTATTTTGTAACTTTTCATTTTGAAATAATTTCAGACATTAAATAGTTGCAAAAATAGTAGAGTTCCCATATACCCTTCAGTGAGCTAGCTCTAATACTAAAATCTTAAATGACCATAGTTCAACAATCAGAACCAGGCATGAATACTGATACAGTACAATTGGCTGATCTACAGATCTTCACATTTTACCAGGCATTTTTACTAACATCCTTCTTCAGGCCTAGGATTCAATCCAGGACTCCACACTGAATTTAGTTGTCATGCCTCCTTTAATCTGGGATAGTTTTTTACTTTTTATCAGTTTCATGACCCTGACATTTTTTAAGAATACTGACCAGTTATTTTGTAGAATGTCTCTGTTTGGGGCTCCCTGATGTTTTCTCATGATTAGATAGAGGTATACATTTTGGGCAAAAATACCACAGAAATGATGCTGTGTCCTTCTCATTGCATCATATCAAGAGGTACTGATGTTGTTGTGGCTCATTACTGGTGATGTTAATCTTGATCACTTGGTTAAGGTGGTATCTGTCAGGTTTTTCTCCTGTAAAGTTATTATTTGTCGCTTTGTAACTAATAATGTCTCACAAAGAGGTACTTAGCAACTACACAAATATCCTGCTTCTCATAATATTTCATCCTCAAATTTTAGCATCTGTTGATAATTCCTACTTGCCACAATTATTATTGTGGTGTTTGCCAAATTGTGATCTATTTCCATCATTCCTTCTATAGTGATTAATTGGAGTTCTACTGTGAAAAATAGATATTCTTTTTAAAAAATCCTTCTATTTATTTACTTATTAAATTGGTATGAACTCATGCATATTTATTCTCTTCCATTCTAAAGATATAATCAATCACTATCTTGATTTGGTTTATTACTCAGATTATCTCGTTCTCGACCCTGGGGTGGAGCTGATTCTTTTCTGAAAAGCAAAATAAATCCTGTTATTAAATAGCTAAAGTACATCAAAATACATACTATCAACAAAGCAAATAAAGAGACCAAATTTAAGCTAGCATTACGTAATTTTCTACTGTTCTTGGTGATTTAGAAGAAGTGATTCTTGAAAGATGAGTAGGTGCTTCCCAGCCAAGGAAGGGTGGGCACTCTCTGTAGAGGAAGTAGCTGTAGCAAAGGCACTCATGTATGAAGCAGCATCCTGAGAACCACAGAAGGGTGGAATGTTCAGAATGACTGTCACAAAGGGGTTTGCGCATGAAAGAAAAAGTGCTATAAAGGGCTTTATTGGGTCAATTGCCAAAATTGGAATGCAAACAGTAGATTATTTAAAAGAACTGTATCAAGGTCAAATCTCTTTTTTTGAGGAAAATACTTGAATTTTTCTTCTCTGAAAAGTTTCCACCATATATAGCTTTCCCAGCTCTCACAGATTTTACCCTATTTTAAACCTCAACATCTGATTTTTTCACTGTCAGCTTAAAACATTCCAACACTTTCCCTCAGCTCCTGGAGGAAAGTGAACATCCACAACAGATCACAAAGCCCTGCCTAATCAAGCCCCTGCTACATTTCCAGCCTCCTCTTCTTCTGCTCTCACCACTCCATGTTCCATCTACACTGACCCTCCAGTTCCTTGACTGCACTGAGTTCCCACCTCTCTCTGGGCTCTCATACTTTTCCTTTCATCCACCCAAAATCCACCAGCTGCCATGGAGTCACTTCCAACTCATGGTGATCATTATGTGTGTCAGAGTAGAACTATATAGACCCCATGAGTCCATGTGTGTCAGAGTAGAACTCATAGGGTTTCCAATGACTGAATGTTCAGAAGTACATCATCAGGACTTTCTTCTGACGTGTCTCTGTGTGTACTTGAACCTACAACCCTTCAGTTAGCAGCTGAAAGCATCAACTGTTTACACCACCCAGAGACTCCCCTCTATCCCAAAATCTGGCTAGTTCCCAAACTCATCCTACAGGTCTCAACTTACATGTTACTTCCTCAAAAAGTCTTCCTTGACTCTCCAAGATGTTAGCACCGCTGTTAAGCTTTCTGTGTCCTCTGCACTGCTCCTTCCCAACACCCAGTACTGATGTAACTTAGGCTCAGTTCGTGTTCCTCTGGTGTACTTCAAGTTCTGTGAAGGCAGGGACTATGAGGTCTACCTGTTTCACCACTCTCTGTAGTACTGGCATGTAGTAGGGACTCAATAAATATTTACTGAATGAATAAATGTGGAGCAACATCTCCATCAAGTAGGCAAAAATATTCCAACTTTTAAAGGGGGAACCGGGTTTGCTGGTCCAATAGAGCCTGGTGGAACCACTGAGACTGTGGCCCCTAGCTGCCCTACAGGTCTGGAATTTAATCCACACCTGTGGCTACCAGCCAAACAAAAGACAGGCATATGAGTTGAACATTTACCTGAGATAGATACTATGCTGCTTGGAGAGAACAATCATGGGAGAAAGAAGGACTGTTTATGCACAGGGAGACAGTTCAGGGGGCAGGAGTGCATGGAGGTATGGACACAGGGAAGAGGTTATTATCAGGAGGAAGTGAGAGGGGAGCTGTTGCATTGTGGTAAACGGTGGTCAATGTCATGAGAAAAAGTGTATGTGAACTGCTGTATGGAAAGTGAATTTTCTCTGTAAATTTTTACCCAAATCACAATTAAAAAAAAAAAAGAAAAAGAAAATTCCAATTTTTAAAACATTTTATTTGGAAATCATTCCACACCTATAGAATAGTTGCAAAAATAAAAATAGTACAAAGGACACACATATACCCTTTACCCAGATTCATTTATTAACATTTTACCCCATATGCTTTATTATTTGTTCTCTTTTATTATATATAATTACATGTGTGTGTGTGTGTGTATGTATAAAACAGTCAGCCACAGGGATCCAGGTGAGGAGAGAGAACCCAGGCACGCCCAAAGCAGCAGGGCGGAAGAGCGGGAGAAAGGGGATTAAAAGCCAGGAACCTAGACAGAGGAGCCGTCAGCTGCAGCAATCCAGGTGAGGAGAGGGAACTCAGGATGCCCAAAGCAGCAGGGTGGGAGAGTGGGAGAAAGGGTATTAAAAGGCCCAGGAACTCAGACAGAGGAGTAGTCAGCCGCAGGGACCCAGGTAAGGGTAGTACAAGAGGTTTCCAACAGGGAGACAAACTTGTCTGTCACTTTGTCCTATGTGGTGATGTGTTGATGTGAGTTTTGGGGCTGAGCCAGTGGTGTTTCAAACCCATTGGGATGCACATGGTGCACAGGTATCAGCCCAGCTTGCAGACTGAGACAGACTAGGAAGAAGAAAGAGGCCATCCACTTCTCAAAGAACTGGCCAGGGAAAACCTTATGAATAGCAAAGAAACACTGTTTGATACATTACCACGCAACTTTATGAATAGTCTGGTTAGGTTAGAAGGCTCTCAAAATAGGACTGGGAAAGAGCTGCATCATCTGAGTAAACCCAGCCTTACTCCTATGGATAAGGTAAAGCTTTCAAGACCTCCATTTGCTGATGTGGCACCACTCAAATTGAGGAGAAACAGCTGCAGACATCCATTAATCATCAGAACATGGAATGCACGAAGAATGAATCTAGGAAAATTGGAAGTTGTCAAAAATGAAATGGAGCGCATAAAGATTAAAATCCTCAGCATTAGTGAGCTGAAATGGACTGGTTTTGGCCATTTTGAATCAGACAACTATGTGATCTACTATGCCAGGAATGACAGTATGAAGAGGAATGGTGTGGCATTCATCATAACAAAGGATGTTTCAAGATCTGTCCTGAAGTACAATGCTGTCAGTAATAGGATAATATCCATACACCTACAAGGAAGACTCTTTAATATGACTATTATTCAAATTTATGCACCAACCACCAAAGCCAAAGATGAGGAAATGAAGAATTTTATCAACTTCTGCAGTCTGAAATTGACCAAACATGTAATCAGGATGTGTTAATTTTCACTGGTGACTGGAATGCAAAAGTTGGAAACAAAGAAGAATCACTGGGAGTTGGAAAATTTGGCCTTGGTGACAGAAATAATGCTGGAACTCACATGGTAGAATTTTGCAAGACCAACAACTTGTTCATTGCAAACACCTTTCTTCAACAACACAAACAGCAGCTCTACATGTGGACTTCACCAGATGGAACACACAGGAATCAGATTGACTACATCTGTGGCAAGAGGCGGTGGAAAAGCTCAATATCTTCAGCCAAAACCAGGCCAGGAGCTGATTGTGGAACAGACCATCAACTGCTCATATGCAAATTCAACTTGAAGTTAAAGACAATTAAAACAAGTCCAAGAGAACCTAAGTATGATCTTGAATACATCCCTCCTGAATTTAGAGATCAACTAAAGAATAGATTTGATGCATTGAACACCAGTAACTGAAAATCAGAAGAACTGTGGGATGATATCAAGAACATTATCCATGAACAAAGCAAGAGATCACTAAAAAGACAAGAAAAGAAGAGAAGAGCAAAATGGATGACAGAAGAGACTTTGAAACTTGCCCTTGCCCTTGAGAGTAGCTAAAGCCAATGGAAGAAATGACGAGATAAAAGAGCTGAACAGAAGATTTCAAAGAGCAGCTCGAGCAGACAAAACCAATTACTATAATGAAATGTGCACAGATCTGGAGTTTGAAAACCAAAAGGGAAGAAGACACTCGGCATTTCTCAAGCTGAAAGAACTGAAGAAAAAATTTAAGCCTTGAGTTGCAACATTGAGAGATTATATGGACAAAATATTGAATGATGCAGGAAACATCAAGAACATCAAGAGTAGATGGCAGGAATACACAGAGTCACTCTACCAAAAAGAACTGGTTGATCTTCATCAATTTCAGAAAATGGCATAAGATCTAGAACCAGTGGTACTGAAGGAGGAAGTCAAAGCTGCAATGAAAGAACTGACGAAGAACAAGGCTCTGGGAATTGACAGAATACCAATTGAGATATTTCAACAAATGGATGGCCAAGTGGAGGCACTCACTTGGTTATGCCAAGAGATTTGGAAGACAGCTACCTGGCCAACTGACTGGAAGAGATCCATATTTGTGCCCATTCCAAAGAAAGGTGATCCCACAGAATGTGGAAATTATCGAACAATATCATTAATATCACATGCAAGTAAGATCTTACTGAAGATAATTCAAAAACGTTTGCAGCAGTATGTTGACAGAGAACTTCCAGAAGTTGCAAGCTGGATTCAGAAGAGGACGTGGAACAAGGGATATCATAGCTGTTGTCAGATGGATCTTGGCTCAAGGCAAAGAATACCAGAAAGATGTTTACTTGTGTTTTATTGACTATGCAAAGGCATTTCACTGTGTGGATCATGACAAATTATGGATAACATTGAGAAGAATGGAAATTCCCAAACACTTGATTATACTCATAAGGAACCTGTACCTTGACCAAGAGGCTGTCATTCAAACGGAACAAGGGGACACTAATGCACTTTTTATTTTTTCCTCTTTCTATACAAGATGCAGTCTAGGGTCAGGCATTGCACTTAGTTGTCATGTCTCCTTGTTGTTATTGTTGATGGGTGTTGAGTTCACTCTAACTCATAGTGACCCTATGTGACCAAGTAGAATTGTCTAGGCTGTAATCTTTATGTAAGTGTAACACTAGGTCTTTCACTGCAGAACAACTGAGTGGGTTCGATCCACCAATTTTTTATTATCAGCAGAGTGCTTAATTATTGCCCCACTAGGGCAACCTCATGTCTCTTTAATCTGGAATAGCACCTTCGAATCAAATACAATTTGGGACACAAGTCTTATTTTTAATTTAAAAGTTTTTAGTAGCTCCATTAAAGAAGTATAAAGAAACAGCTGAAATGAATTTTAATTAATGAATTAATGTAATTAATTTTAGCAACTTGTTTTAAGTGAAATAATAAAGGATGGCATTCTTTACTTTTTGAGCTAAACTATTTTTTTGTTTAAAGATGACTTCAAGGAATAGTTTCCTTTTAGCTTGAAGAGTATCCCAAGGCAATGACATGCTTTCTCCAGCCTCCATGGGTCCAGTAAGTCTGGATACTTCAGGAGTTTGAACATCCTCCTTTTTAAAGTAAAATGCTCCTTATTTTTAATTTTATCATGTTTTTTCCTAGTTTGAATCTCAGTGAAAATACTTTATAAATGATGTTGCATCTTCTCTGGTCATCACATCCATAGGCACACAATTGATCATGTTAATTTTGGTTGCCTATAAAGATGTCTGATTTCTCCTTTGCATATTTTTTCCCTCTTGCAATATTTTTAAGTAAAAGAACTAAGACTTATTTAGGTCATTTGCCCAAGGTTGTACAAGTGGTAAGTGGCAAAACTGGGATTTGAACTCTCTCTCTCTACCACTGTGGCTTTATTACCTTTACAATGTTGCTGTGTGCTGACTTGACCATGGGATATGGTAATAATGTCTGAAATTTTGTGTCGTGATGAGAAGGGTTCCCCCCACCTTCTGTGGCTCACAGCTAGGGAACAGGGCCAGAACAAGATGTGTAGGCAGAGCCTAATAACTTGGTATCCCTTCAAATCAGTGTTCTTTAAATATTTGTTCAATACTCTTTGGCCCAGCTGGGAAGCTTCCAGAAATTTGAACTACATGCGTACTCACACATACACAGATTAACATTTGCTCAATTCATTGCAGTATTGTTTGTAAGAGTAAAAGGTTACAAACCAAATGTCCATCAGTAGGGACAAGTTAAGTAAATTGTAATACATCCTTCCCATAAAATACTATACAGTTGATGAAAAGAATGAAATGGTTCTGTTTTTAACAGTGAGAGCACATATCCAAGCTATAATTATAACTGTTAAGACAAAAAGGGCAGAATAGTGTGCATCGATTGAGTGCCACCATTTGGATTTATTTTTCTAATAGCTAGCAAATTCATAAATACTTTTTCAGTATTTACCTTGTGGTAGGCACAGTTCAAAGTGTTCTACATTTGATCCTTACAACAAAATCATATGCATGTATATTGCTTTCTCCATTTCACAAATACAGTTTAGAAAGGATATTAGAAAAAGGAATGAATTTTCCACCTCTAGTGGCTCCAGTAAATTATACCCCTCACTCCCGAATCAGAACCAGCTGAGACATAGGCACATCAGTCAGGCAGATCAAAATATCTAATAAAGAAAACTCTTGCAGAATTGGTTTTAAATCTTTTACCCCAATGAGTTAGCTGTTGTTGGTGGTGATGGTAGGTTGCAGAGAGTCTATTCCAACTCATAGTGGCACCACATGGCATAGAACTCCTCATAGAGTTTTCTAGGTGACACAGTGGTGAAGTACTCGACTGCTAACAGGAAGGTCAGTAGTTCAAACCTAACAGCCACTCCACAGAAGAAAGATGTGACAGTCTGCTTCTGTGAAAATTTACAGCCTTAGAAACCTTATGGGGCACTTCTACTCTGTCCTATAGGATCACTATGAGTCAGAATTGACTCGACAGCATTTAACAACAATGGTAAACTGACTTGAATAATCTCTGCAGTAGCAGATCACCAAATCTTTCTCCAATTGGGCCACTGGGTGGGTTAGAACCACCAACCTTTTGGGTAGCAGCTCAGCCCTTAACCATTACTCCACCAGGACACTTAGCTTGCTACTACTGCCCTCTTGCCCAGTTAGGCAGATTTTCACAAGTACAATCACTAAACACTACAGCCTTCCCCCACAGCCTGTGGGTATACCCAGGTATAACTGGAGAAGCACAGCAGAATAAATACTTTCTGTAAGAAGCAAAGATAGAAGAAAGGGAGGAACTGAGCACCATGCCCAGTTCCTTCCAGAGTCACTACTCAACTAAGTGGGTGAGGGGTAGAAAAGACAGGAGTGTTAAGTAATTCAGGTCCCTCCACAAGACAATTCCAAGAGTTGGGAAATGTGTTCCCACCTAACATTCCTAACTTTTGCTCTGGACTTGTTGGGCTTAACCACTGAGCCTACAGTCATTAGGGATATGTCCGTCCCCCTGGCTTTGAACAGTCTTACTCCCACCATCAGGAAGAATTTGCCTCACTTTTCCTTTCAGTGTTCTAGATCTGCAGGTGGGCAGAACAGGTTTGACTGCCAGAAGGTCAGAAACAGCACAGAACATTTAAATTTACTCCAAGTTCACTTAGTACCTAAGATGGAAAATTAACTTTCTATTTCATTTCTGATCTCAAATTATGAACCACCATGTAGCTCAATATAGCGTGTCAGAGTTGTTGTGAGAGTCAATGCCAATATAAAAATACTCCAATAATAAAATGCTGACACACAGATGGCCCACATTTAACTATGAATTTATTCCCATTATCAATTACTCTGGGACACATTAAAGTCCAAAATTTACAATTTAAATACTTTTTTACTTTTACAGGTTAAAATCCAAAGAGACTAAAATCTAAAATAAAATTCTCTTGTCCTTGTGACTTAAAGTAAAAAAAAAAAATGGACATTTTAAAGTTAAACTGAAGTTTAAACAAATTAAAATCTCTTCCAATTACTGATTTTATTCAGCTTCAGCTGGAGGGGCTCTCAGTGCCTGAATGGAGTTGGAGTTCTTTTAGCAGTCGTGACTTGGGCTGTCTCTAGTGAGGACAAATAGTGTTCCATCATCACCTCAGAAGTGATGGTGTCCAATGACAAGTCTCTCATGAGCCTCACCTCAAAGGCACCCAAAGAGCTAACATGTTCAGCCCAACAGATTAACAGGGTACCAGCCTATACCCCAAAATCTCCAGTTCTTAGAGTAGTTATCATGAGGAGAAGTATAATCCCTGGACTCTGTAGGTGGTCCTGCCAGAGACATAGGAAACACAGAGGATGTGAAGGAAAGGCAGAGACCAAGAAAATGATCAATTTTGCCAGGATTCCAGTCAGACAACACTAGACTGGAGTCTGGACTCACTTAAATTCACTGGAGGAAATCTTCTCTTGAAAGGTTAGTTTTGCCACTTTACAAGTGCCATAGTGGGAGGGGATTATGCATACTGTCTCCTCTCTTTGACAATGGTATTTAAGACTTTGTTGCCTTCATGCTTACTTTAGTAATTTCTAATGATTACAGCTCTAGTCACCAACTCTTCTTACTTAATGCCTTTCTTTCCCAACAAAAATAATCAGATCTCTTCATGTCCATTTCTCTGTGGGCCCCAAGCCTCCTTGACCATGAGCACCTCCACTTCCTCTTGTGGGTCGGCACTTTGGGTACTGTTCCACAGCAGTTTGCATCGTTTTACCTCTTGTTATGAAAGTGCTTAGGCTTGTGAAACCTGTCTCCTGAGGAAGATTTTTTTCCTTACCCTCCATTTGTTCCAGCTGGGGCATCATGTCGATGGGGTCTTGAACTAAACTGCATCGATCCTTCTGAAATATGACCCTAAGGGCCTAGTATGGACCAGTGTCTCTGCCATGCATTTCTCAAGGCACCTGTTATCAGGTTTTAAATTTTTCAGGTCTTTCTGCTACTTCTTTTTTCTGCAGTGATGGGATATTGCTCTGGTGGGGTGTAGGGTGTGTGTGTGTGTGTGTGTGTGTGCGCCCGCATGCGCCTTTCACTATCCCCTACTTCTTTCAGAAAGGCTTAGTTTTTATCAGGAATCCCGGGGTGGTGCAAAGGGTTAATGCGCTTGGTTGGAGGTCTGAGTCTACCCAGCCTGGTGATCTGCTTCCAAAAACTCAGCCATTGAAACCCCTATGGAGCCCAGTTCTACTCCGACACACACGGAGTCACAGTGAGTAGGAATCAACTGGATGGCAACTGGTTACTCGTAGCTCAGTGTTAGTTTAACTTGTTTTTTAAAGTGGGTCCTTTTACTTCATATAAAGCTAGCCTTTTCTTTTGCTTTCCAATCATTGTTTTCTGAGCATAATCTTCTAGATTTTTTTTCTTATGGTTATTTCTCATAATGAAAAATATGAAATCATTAATTCTGGGTCTGTTAAAAGCAACCACTGTTCAAACAAATCTTACTCACCTTCACCTTTCTAAGTTGGAAAACCCCACCCAAAGGTCTTCTTCCATCAATCCAACATTTATTCCAGGCCTGGGCTTGTTCTCTTTCCGTCCTGCCTGGCTGCACTTTAATACATCTCATCTTTCTTGTGCTTTCCCCTTAGAGACCAAATTCCATGAATTTCTCAGGTATTCCTTTAGGCATCGGCATTTCCTGGGTCACCATAAAGTTCATGCAGTGATTCTTTAAGTATTTTACACTTATCTTTCTGGCCTTCCATTCTAAAGCCCTCCCAATTTTTGCAAGCACTTTGGATATCTGTCCCTTTCTTTAAGGAGCAGTTGCCAATACAATACACTCTCACTCTGCAGCCCTCCTCTTGGCAAGTTTCAGAGGACACTTCTCAAATTTTCCTGGATCCTGGCTGCCTCTGGGAAAGTCATTCCAGTCTGCTTTTTGTAAAATTTTGCTTGTCTTCTTCTGTTGGAATTCACTGAGATCGAAACACTGTTCCTTATAGACTTAACTGAAATATACTCCTCATTTTATTTCCCACTTTAAGAACAATTAGCCTTGGGTTTCCAATGATGTAGATTAATTTCTCCATTGCTAATGTTACAGCGTTCTCTTCATGATAAGAGACTCCATTCTTTTTCTTTTTTTCTTAATAAAATTTAATTTCCATTTGTGGATGAAGACACAAGTTGAGTCTCTGACATTCAGAGTTTCATAAAGGTAACAAATCCAAAATCACTTTGAAATCACATGGCGGAAATATCTTTTGAACCTGTGAGCAAATTATGAGAATTAAAAATTAGTTCCTCTGTATTCCCTCTCTCAGTCCTGAAAACAATTGAAAGCAATGAAAAAAAAAAAAGAGCAAAATTTTAAGATTGTTTATCTTATATGCCTAAGGGTACTTGCCACTAACATTTTGTTAGTTGTTGTTAGTTGTTGTCGGTTGCCGTCGAGGCAGCTTCAACTCATGGCAATCCCATGTATAACATAGCCAAACATTATCTGGTCCTTCACGAACATTGTCATGTTTGAGTCCGTTGTGAGTCCGTTGTTGAAACAATTATGTAGTGCCTTCCAGCCTAGAAGATTCATCTTTCATCACTCTATCAGATTCTATTGACATCCATAAGGTTTTTATTGGCTAGCTTTCTAAAGGAGATCACCAGGCCCTTCTTCCTGGTCTGTGTTAGTCCGGAAACTCCACTGAAACCTGTTCACCATGGGTGATTCTGCTAGTATTTGAAATACTGGTACCATAGATTCAAGTATCATAGCAATTTGCAAGCCACCACAGTACAACAAACTAACAGACAGGTGGTGAACTAATACTATAAAGCACCTAAAAAGCCTATATCCTTAAATGCTCTATGACATCAGTCCAGCCTACTTCTGTGTCTGTGTACAAAAAGCCACTTGCCTATGGATGAAGTAGCCTTTAGTTACAATGGCCCACCAAGGTGAAAGTTCTACATGACCCATGCTTACCACCTGCCCAGGCCAAGCTATTAAGAGCCAATTGTACTCAATAGCAATAAGAATGAGTGATTTACAACTGTGTGTGACAACATGGATGATCTCACAAACATAAGGCGGAATGAAAGAAGCAAGACACAGAGAAATTAATATTGTATGATTATGTTTATATAAACTACAGAAACAATCTTCATGCTGTTAGAAGTCAAGATAGTAGTTGATAGCTAGTGATCAATATAAGAAGGGCTTCTGGGGGCTAGTAATGTTCTATTTCTTGATCTAGGTAGTTCAAGAAAATACACTTTGTAAAAGAGTACCAAACTGTCCACTTATGATATGTGTACTTCAATAAAAATTTAATTAAAAAAACACCTGCACAGCAATCAAAACCAGCTGAATAGCATCATGTCAACACTATCTATGGCCAAGGTCAGAGTCCTTTGTGGCTGGCCCAATTGCTAAAGCTTGATATCCTCCCTCTTGGCCACACCCAAAGCCTCATCTATACCAGTTATGAGTTTCACACATGATAGTCACTATCAATTTCTCAATGTTTTCTGCCCATGAACAAGTTGTTAGATTTCAGGGGAGCAAATACATAATACGCTTTTACCTGCCTTAGATTCATTAACAACCTGTGATATGCAGATGACACAACCTTGCTTGTCAAAAATAAAGAACACTTAAAGCCCTTACTGATGAAGGTCAAAGACTAAAGACTTAAATAAAGATTATACCTGAAATGTGAAGAAAACAAAAATCCTCACAATTGGACCGATAAACAATATCATAATAAATGGAGAAGAAATTAAAGTTGTCAATGATTTCATTCCACTTAGATTAGCAAACAAAGTCCATGGCAGCAGCAATCGAGAAATCAACCTGTACTGCACTGGGCACATCTACAAAATTTAGTTTAGAAAGCAAAGATGTCACTTTGATGACCAAGGTGCACCCCTGACCCAAGCCATGATTTTCTGAATAGCCTCATATGTATGCAAAAGCTGGACAATGAAAAAGGAAGACAAAAATATTGATGCATTTGAATTACATTGTTGGTAAAGATTACTAAATATTCTGCGGTCTTGCAGAAGAATGAACAAATCAGCCTTAGAAGAAATGGAACCAAAATTCACCTTAGAAGTGAGAACGACAAGACCTTAGCTTGCATGCTTTGGACACATCATTAGGAAAGTCCAATTGCTAGGAAAGGACATCATGTGGATAAAGTAGATTGTCAGAGAAAATGAGGGAAGCCCTTATGAGATGGACTGACACAGTAGCCACAATGGACTCAAACGCAACTGTGATCATGGAGGTGATACAGGATTGGGCTGTTACACATAAGGCTGCCATAACTCAGAGCCAAATTGACAGCAATTAGCAACAACAACAACAGTCCTGAACTGAGAGAGAAAAAACCAGTTCAAATGGATATCAAAATGCCATGTTGCATGCCATGATTTAAATCATACCAAATAAGCCTGCTATTACTGTCTGAGAATTGAATTTACTCCTCAATCCTCCCTAGCAAGTACCAGAATCTGCTCTAAAATGCTTACTGTTTGGGCAAGAGCAGATAAGACAGTATTTTTTCCAGATGTTCAACATTTGTTTAGAGATGGCGAGGTACTTCCTGGGATAATGCAGTAAAGATGTAATTAGAAGCAACTGGCTCCGGCATCATTCTTACCCACTCCCATTCAACAAGAACTGAGTAGTTTATGACTACCATTCTTAGAAGGCAAATTAGGGGCTATTTTGTAGGTCGGGGGGGGGGGGTTGTCATCCACACAAATACCCATGAAAGAGCTTATCAAAGTATTCCAACCACATATACTGCTCTTCCTTAGAGGTATTACTGTTAAATACAATTTTCTATCTTGTTTTATGTCATTGACTTTTTATAACACTTAAAGATTGTTGCTCCTCACAGTTGCTTACCTAGCCTACCCCCTAATCCTGCTGTGCTGGGGAAAACTGTGAAGAGACCTTCTTTTCATAGTTATGCAATCTAGCTGTCACCCTATAGGAAAACAATCAGGCGGAATAATTTCTGGTATGGAAGGCTTCTCTTTGACAATTCTCATTTCTAATATTGTCAAAATAACCAGACCCAGAAAAAGATATGACAGATAGCAGATAAAAATCATCTTTGGCTAAGCCTCTCTTAACAGTCCGTCATACTGCCAGTGGGTATTTTTACTGCCAGTTACCCCACCCTGGATCACCCATGCTAGACAGCATTTCACATCCTGAAATTATTCTTCCTTCACTTTCCTGCCTCACACGTCTTCTTTTAGCTTATTATCTGGACAACAAATCATTCATTCAGTAATCCTTTCTGTGGTACAACATGTATTCTCTTTCTTAGAGATATATGCATTTTTAAAGAAAGTAACTGATGGTACTGAAATTTAGGACTGAAATCAACAGATTGGAAATTTAATGCTGCAATTTGAAGCAGTAGAGTGAAAAGAAAGACCTTAGATCCTTCCAACAATTCTTTATAGGTGAGCACCAACTCTGCCATGCTTAAAGCGGTCCTAGGAGCTCTGGTAGTGTATGAGTCGGTCAGACTCGAAGGCACATAACAACAACAGTTGAGTGCAACTATCACTGTAAGAGGTGGAGGTCACCATCCAAAGTTCCATTTCTCACCACAGGGACACTTGATGAAGAGTAGGAGAAAGAAGAAATTAGACTAGAAAGGCAAGCAGAGTCCCAAAATCCAAAACCAAACTCACTGCCATGGAGTCAGATCCAACTCATAGCAACCCCTCCTTGCATTTCCAAGGTGGTATCACTGCGGAAGTAGATTGTCCAACCTTCCTTCCGAGGAGTGGCTGGTGGAAGAACCACCAGCCTACTGGTTAGCAGTCAAGTGCCTTAGGCACTAAGCTACCAGAGCTCCTGTTATGTTGTTGTTGTTATTTGCCATCGAGTCGGTCCCGACTCATAGCGACCCCTCCTTGGGTTTCCGAGGCAGTATCACTACGGAAGTAGGATTGCCCAACCTTCCTTCCGAGGAGTGGCTGGTGGGTTTGAACCGCCAGCCTTTTGGTTAGCAGTCAAGTGCCTTAGCCACTATGCTACCAGAGCTCCTAAGCAGAGGTATATCATAATAAGGACTTTTCCTTTCATCCTTTGCATGATAATGAAGATGTAAAGAGTTTGTTAAAAGGAGCAACACATCAGATTTGCCTCTTGACTAAACGACTCCTTGGCAAGTGTGGAGGATGGATATGATTGAGCTAATGAGATCAGTTAGAATATTGTGGATATGGTTCATGAAAGAGATCATAAGGCTCTAAACTAAGCCTAGGTGGTGGAAATGGAGAGGAAGGGAAGGATTTGAGAGTATTCTAGGGATCACTGAAGGGATGGAGCAAGCGAGGTGGAGCAGTTTTTTGCCTCACACACACCACTTTTCTTAAAGAGAAACACCAGGCACAGGAAGAAAAGGGTTTGGCAGGGTCTGAGACAAAGGCAATGGTCACTGAGGAATTCAACCAAATCAGGGAGTTCTAGTGGCATAGTGCCTAAGGCACTTGACTGCTAACCAGAAGGGTGGTGGTTCAAACCCACCAGCCACTCCTGGGAAGGAAGGTTGGGCAATCTACTTCTGTAGTGATACCGCCTCAGAAACCCAAGGACAGGTCGCTATGAGTCGGGTCCAACTCAACAGCACCTAACAACAACAGCAACAACAAATGCTTTCCATGGGGTAAGTGAATGTGGATAACTTTAAAGGAAACTGTCTCCAGATCCTCAGCTTTCACAAAACAAGCTTCCCTGAAATTGATCCAGTGAAGATGGTAGTGCCTGCCATCAAAGTGTCTGGTTGTGTCTCTTTTTCTTAGAACTCCTTCCACTATTGCTCTTCTCCCACTTCACAAAAAGAAGGCACACCCCTCACCCATCCTAGAACCTTGTATGTGCATTATTCCTGTGCAATTAAACCTCCAAAAACCAAACTCACTACCATCGAGTTGGATCCAACTCATAGTGACTCCTCCTTGGGTTTCCAAGGCGGTATCTCTTCAGAAGTAGATTGCCCAATCTTCCTTCTGAGGAGTGGCTGATGGGTGTGAACCACCAACCTTCTGGTTAGTAGTCAAATGCCTTAGGCACTCCACCACCTCAGGGGCAACAAAAAAGAAGAATTTGAAAAATTGATGTCAGTGAAGTCTTTAACCAAGGCAGCAGGGTGGGTCTCCTCTTTCCATATTGTACATAGTTCTATTAAGGACAAAGGTTGGCCTTTGAAATGGGGCATTTGGACCAATGATGGGATATTCTCTATTCAGCTATATTGTACAATGAAGCAGGAATGATGGCAATTTTTGCCAAATGACCTCTTCCATCCCATTGTCAAAATTTGCATAGCTTCTGAGAGTAAGTCCTGTGAGAGCAAAGTCTAGAGGGAGGAGCCTCAGTGGAGAATATGAAGCAATGACCCCAAATTTCATCTAGGTGACAAACTTATGGCAAGCCTCCTTGTCATTTCTTTCTATCTTCTACCTATCTCTCTATCTTCTTTCTTTCTATCATCTATCCATTTATCCATCTATCCACTCATCTGTTTAAGAATTAGAATTCAAAAGTGACAAGATTGGTAACATGCTCCTTTAAAAACTCATCTATACTAGATCAAATGCTCAAAAATTACCTTAAAACAAAGTTGAGAAGGTGAAGGAACAGGGAAACTAGATTAATGGAAATAGAATAACCAAAATAGAAATAATGAGAATGTTTACACATTTTCAAGATATGACCAATGTCACTAAACAAACTGCAGAAATTGTTGAATGGGAACCTAAACTGTTTCATAAACCTTCACAAAAACCACAATAAAGTGTTATTTTTTTAAAAAAGGACTAGGTTGTTGCAAGAATGCTTATTAACACATTTCTTTAAATTGAGAAATAAAGGTAGGTTTTTTCTTGCAGAAGCTAAGTCTGATTTGGCTGATTGGGTATCATTAAACATTAACATAGTACCAAGGTTTTGATGAAAATATATTTAAAGCACTTTTATGAGAAAATTATTAGCAATGATATATTCAAAGACGTGTGTGTGTGTGTGTGTGTATAAACTAACAAATATTTTTAATTTCCCAAATTTTTCTGAGTATATCAGCAAAGTACCAGAGAGTGAAAGAGTAACAGGTATAATTAATAGCAGTTTAATATTCTGAGTAAAGCCTTCTTCATCTACATTCCAGAAATTGATAAAAAGAATAACACTATTACCTGAGTAACAAATCCATTTGTAAGTCAAATGGCTTTATTTCTTTGTTTTCAAGAAATTAAAAGAGGACATAGTTAAGTTGTCACCCGAGAGAGTATCAACTGACAAAAAATATTTTTTTACATAAAAATATATCACCATGAGTTTTTTTTAACCAAATGATTATGAGATAGTTCAAAGAATTCAGTGACACTGCCATATAAAACATCTTCCCTCCCCATATATTTTCATATGTAAGCAAAGTACTGTCAGGGCTTACATCCAAAAATATGAAAATATCAGAATGGAATTGATGTTAAGTTGTGTACATAACATGTATCCATGGATATATGGGCTTATTGAAAATGCATTTCCAATACTGTTTTACCTTTTATTTAATAAGTACTCATAAAATGTTTATATTGTGTAAAGCCACAGGAAAAAAAATCTCATTTCAATTTGTATACTTATTTTTATGACAAATAAATACAACAGGATGATCAACAAAACACTTTCAAACATAAAAATAATCACACGCAGATAAAGTTCTGTGGAGTTCAGGGAGAAAAGAGAACTATGTAAAATGTCCAACCCTTAAGAGCTAATACATGTTGTTTTTTAAATAGATTATGATCAGGATCAAATAGCTAGATTCATTTGATGCATTCTAAAGTATGGTAGTACAACATTTAAGTGCTGGGCTCTTAACTGAACTTATTCAGTGGCTCTGTGGGAGAAAGACCTGGTGATCTGCTCCCTGAAGGATTTCCGCCTAGAAAACCCTATGAGGCAATTCTCCTTTGTCAGATGGAGTCATTGTGAGTTGAAATGACTCGATGAAACCTAACAACAATGGTATATTCTAAAATGTCAATATGGCAAAAGTTACACCCTTTCCAACTATTTAAATTTACAGTGAAAACTTTTTTAGATGCTTGAATTATCATTTTCAAAATTATTTTCCAAATTATGTTAGGGGGTTGGCCAGCTAAAACTGTAAAGGTCATGCTTTAGGAACCCAGAGCCCTTCTTCCCAAGATAGCTATTCCTTAAGGCTACCCTCTGTGTGGTCTTGAGGAGGGTGACTTATTATTCTTTTTTTTTTTTTTTTCTTTTTAAGCCTTCAGTAAGTTTTTATTA
>NW_006921627.1:8222652-8233565 GCF_000298275.1 Orycteropus afer afer
TATATATATATATATATATATATATATAACAAAACAGTTGCCATTTCAACAATCTTCACATGTACGATTCAGTGACATTAATTATGTTCATCATGAGGTTCAACCATCAACCCATCTGTTCCCAGATTTTCCCATCACCCTTAACAAAAAGCTCAGTGTCCCCTAAGCATCCAGTCTGCCTTTCCTCCTCCCTTCCAGGAGGGTGACCTTGATTTCTTGTTTGAGCCCCATACTGGTCCTCAGGGTGTGAAATAAACCAGCATACCCTATTCCCTTTCTCCTCTCTCTCTCTCTCTCCCCCCCCCCTTCATTTTCCCATTTTTTTGAAGAGAATATTGTCATCTGACAGTTAATATCCATGTAATTTGTCATCATGTTCCCTGGCTGGGTAACAGCATTGCAGTTGCCTTTTCAAGGGAATGCATGTGGTGCTGACAGCCATCCTCTCTTTTCCCTCCCCTTCTTCTGTTCCTCTTTTCTTCCCCTCTTCTCCCTTCTCTGGGTTCCTCACATTCCCCTGCAGGTTACAGCCACCCCCACCCTGTCACCGCCCCCCCAACCCTGGCATTCTTGACACTCTTCCTGGCCTTGCTCTTCCTTCCAGCGGAGCTGTGAGTCCTCTGTCCTCAGTCTTCCCACCCCCAGTCCCCTTCTTGGCGCCTGGGGAACATACAGTTGCCGACCTGGCTTCACTTTGGGCCCCAGAGAGTGCTGGAAGGTGGGACCGGATCTCCCACATCACTGTTATGTAATTCCAGACACAGCCAAGCAAAGCCCTGGCCCTCCAGCTCCGCATACATTTCGGTCTCCTCTGCTTTTCATACGACTGAGGAGCCTGGGAGGGAGAGGATGTGACTTCATCCTTGAGGCATCTGAGCCCAGGGGTGCCCCAGTGCTCCCACCCAGGCCAGCTCTCTGTGCCCAGTTAGCCCTGCCCCTCTCTCCCTCCTCAAGGGATGTAACAGACAACCAGAGGGCTTGACTTTGAAGGAATGGACACTATATTTCTGAAAAGGGGGCAGACAGGAGAGGAAATGAGCTTGGCCAGACAGTCACTTCATGTGAAACATTCCCCAAACTGGAATCCCATCCCCACCCCATCCACAGAGCTTCACACATACACTCACACTTATGCAGACTCATACACACACCAGCACCCACCCCCCCACAAACTCATGGCCCTAACTCGTTCACTCCAGCACCAGTATAATGAAATAAACAAAACAAAACAGGAGCTCTAGTGGCATTGTGCCTAAGGCATTTGACAGGTGACCAGAAGGCTGGTGGTTCAAACTCACCAGCCACTCCTCGGAAGGAAGTGTGGGCAATCTACATCTGTAGTGATACTGCCTCAGAAACCCAAGGAAGGGTTGCTATGAGTCGGGACTGACTTGATGGCATGAATTAAGGCTTATGGGATGTTTTCCTCCATTTCCTCCTCACAGTGCTGTTTAGAGGGAAAGCAGGAACCTTCTGAATCCTGTGGGTGCCAGGGTCAGGACACAATGCCCATGAGAGAAACCCATCTACAGAGCTCCCAGTCTGCTCTGGAGCTGGGAGCATGGTGGTCCCCTGCTGTGTTCCTCCTTCTCCCCTCCTCCAAAAGAGAACATGAGTCTCCATTTCTAATAGTGTCTGAATCTCTGCATTCAAACATAATTCCTTTGGGGTCTACAGGTGTCCAGTTCTCCATGATTCTTGGTGACACACACACACACATACAACCCCAAGGGAATAGGACAAGGAGCAGTTGGAGGAAGGCACGGGGCTCAGAAGGAACAGGAGATAAAGTGTCTCTGTCCTTCTCCAAATCATCCCACAGCCCCCAGCACCAAGGTAGGTTGGAACCCACAGGGTGCTAACTTCTCAGCACAGTTTGCAGGGGTGGCTGTGTATGCTGCTCCTTCCTTGCTCCTCCCCAGAACCCAGCCAAAAAGTTAGGCTCCTATCTAGGCTACTGGGAGAATGCTATCTCTGGAATTGCTCCCTTTAAGAAGTTTACAAAGACAGTTTTATTCTGTCACAGGTGTGCTTGGAGCAAGTTAGAGTCACCCAAACAGCAGATAATAAAAAATAGTATAGCCAAATTTGCTGTTCCCCCATCTCAAATGCTTTCCACCCCCTTTTCCCTGAAGAGAAATAGACAGGCCTGGTGATCTGCTTTCGAAAGGTCACAGCCTTGAAAACTCTATGAAGAAGTTCTCTGCACACATGAGGTCACCACGGGTCAGAATTGATTTGATGGCAACTAACAGCAACACACATTTTTAACTAGAGAGCTGATGTCCCATCCAAGGAGATCACCACTATTCAGCTCCAGCTCACTATGGCTATGAAAAAACAGTAGAAGGAAGTTTGTTAATGTGTATTCCATTGTTACAAAAGAATCTGGGAATTTGGGGTTTTTTTTTTTTAAATTCCCTTCCAGGAGGGTGACCTTGATTTCTTGATTTTAAATGTCAGCTCAACTTTATACAAGTAGTCCCTAACTTATGACAAGATTCCATTCCAATGACTCCATCATAAGTCAATTCTGACATAACTGAAATACTCTTTTTTTTTAGTTTTCATTATTTTTGCCTCTTATTATCAGTATTCTTATAAATCTGATCTATTTATCTTTGGGAGTTGGAAACATTACATGTCAGCATCTGTTAGTGAACCTCTGAGAATAATAACATCAGCAGATTATGCACCATAATATTGTATGTAGTCCATATTACTAATGGTATGGTATACAAAGGAGCTCCTGTGGCATAGTGCCTTAGGCATTTGACTGCTAACCAGAAGGCTGGTGGTTCAAATCCACCAGCCACTCCTCAGAAGGAAGGTTGGGCAATCTACTTCCATAGTGATTCCGCTTCGGAAATCCAGGAGGGGTCACTGTGAGTTGGCTCGGACTCAATGGCAGTGAGTTTTGGTTTTTTGGCTTTTTTTTAAATGATATACAAAAACAAAAATAAAAAAAAAAAGACAGTCGTAAGTGTAGTTTGTCATCAATCAGTCATAAGACGGAGACTACTTGTATATAAATATGTATACATATATGCATATATAAGTGTGTGTGTGTGTATGTACAATGCAACAAATAAAATACTCCCGTGGTGTTTTAACAGACCAATCAGTAGTCAAATTGAGAACACTCAGAATATTTATAAAGTGTGAGGTAAGAAGTGGTTGGCAATGAGTGAAAGTCAAGAACAGGAGAAAAAAATATAAGGCTCATTAAAGAGGCCAAATGACAATGAAAGACTACAGAAGAATTATAAATATGATAAGGTTTATGTTTTAGGAGGACTGCTCTGGTTGCAATGTGGAGAATCAACTGGAAGGAAGCAGTAGTAGACATAGGAAGACTAGTTATTTAAATATATGTATATATAGTTAACACAGTTGAGAAATGAGAAATGATACTGGCTTGGTCTCAGATAGTATCAGTGGGGAAGGATAGAAATGGATGCATTAGAATGATTTTCTGGATGTATAATGATAAAATTTTGTGTTTGATTGACCATGAAAGGTGAGAAAAAAAGGAATACTCAAGGAAGATTTCCAGGTTTCAACTTTAGAGAACTGGGTAGGTTTTAGTGCCATTTACAAAAATACAAAACACAAAAGGAGGAGCAGGTTTGGAAGGAAACTGAGTTCTATTTTGACCATGTTGAATTTAAGATTCCAGAAACATATCTACAGGGAAATATCTAGTGGGCAGTTAGATTTCACAGAGAGAAAAATACATTAAAAATGCAGTTTTGAGTCATTGCTAGTTCATAATAAAACAATGAGGGAGGTTAAGATCCCTAAGGGAGAATAGAAAAAGGCCCAGGACAGACACCATTTTAGTAAGTGGATAAAAGTGAAGGAGTTGCAAGTCTATTTAAAAAGAAAAAAAAAAAGAGGAAGGAAGAAAACTAGTAGACTGTGTTGTATTAGAATCCAGGGAAAACATGTGTTTCTAGGAGCAAGTAGATAACTATGCCCAATGTTGCAGAGACATCAAGTAAGATAAGGACTAAAAAGTGCCCATTGAACATGGAAGTCTTTGTTTACCTTGATGAGCACAATTTCATTGAAGTAGTTGGGATGAAATCCAGAATGCAGAGCATACTGATGAATAAATAAGACTTGGGGAGAGGATACAATTAGCTTAGACAAATTTTTCAAAGACTAGCTGTGAAGAAAAGGAGGAAAATATAGGATCAAGAGAAGATTTTCATATATAAGAGAATTTAACATGCCTTAATTATTTTTAAATATTTTTTTTTTTTTTTTTTTTTGGTTGAAAATACACAGAGCAAAACACGCACTAGTTCAACAATTTATACATGTACGATTCAGGGACACTGATGGTATTCTTCAGGTTTGGCAACCATTCTCATCCTCCTATTCCAAGTTGTTCCTCTCACATTAACATAAACTCACTGCCCTCTAAGCTTCTCACTACGCTTTTGAGTTGCTGTTGTCAATTTGATCCCATATAGATAAATCTTCAAAAACACAATGCTCGAGACAGACATTCTTTACTAGTTAAGCTAAGCTGTTGTTTGGTTTAAGGACTTAATATCAGAAGAGAATGATTATGGGAGTGGAATTATTCTGGGAGTTGAAGAGAAATGATTAGTCTTTGTGGACATCTAGAGAGAAAGTAGACAGGTGAGTTATAAATTCCATGCTTGGTAAGTGGCAGAATTCAATCCCCAGTAGATCACAAAATCTTTTCCTGGTCCTGTACCAAGTTTGGAGTTTTCTGTGTTTTCCAGAAATTCCTCTTCTCTTCTTCTTCAGACAGCAATTGTATTTCTAACCAATGGGCTAAAGGATATGCAGCACTTCCTATGCCTTGCAGAAACTGCTCTGAACTGGAGTCAGGAAGCCTGAACTGAATCCATCCCTACCACTTATTAGCCTTACTATGCAAAGGCATTTGACTGTATGGATCATAACAAATTGTGGGTAACACTGAGAAGAATGGAAATTCCAGAACACTTAATTGTGCTCATGAGGAACCTGTACATAGACCAAAAGGCTGACTTTAGAACAAAACAAGGGGATACTGCATGATTTGAAATCAGGAAGAGAGTGCATCAGGGTTGTATCCTTTCATCTTACTTATTCAATCTGTATGCTGAGCAATTAATCTGAGAAGATGGACTATATGAAGAAGAATGTGGCATCAGGATTGGGGGAAGACTCATAAACAACCTGCAATATGCAGGTGATACAACCTTGCTTGCTGAAAGTGAAGATGACTTGAAGCACTTATTAATGATGATCAAAGACTATAGTCTGCAGTATGGCATACACCTCAATGTAAAGAAAACAAAAAGTTCTCACAACTGGGCCAATAAGAAACATCACAATAAATGGAGAAAAAATGAGGCTGTCAAGGATTTCATTTTACTTGGATCCACAATCAACACCCATGGGAGCAGCAGTCAAGAAATCAAATGTCATTGGACTTCTGGTAAGATGGCAGAATAGGCAGACAAGCTACACAGACCCTCTTCAACAAAGAAAAGAGAAACCAGTTGACACAGATGCAGAAGATAATCCTGGAGCCCTGAACTTTGAAAGGAAGGATGTGTAAGTGCACTAAACACCAACTAGTAGAAGAACCTGAATGAAAACAGTGAGTAAGGAGACAAATGGAGCTGCGGACTCTCAGCTGTCCTGACAGCACAGACAGCCTGAATATTTCCAAGTGGTTAAAAAAAGAAAAAACCAAACTCATTACCATTGAGTCGGATCCAACTCATAGTGACCCCTCCTTGGGTTTCTGAGGTGGTATCACTATGAAAGTAGATTTTTCCATCTTCCTTCTGAGGAGTGGCTGGTGGGTTTGAACCACCAGCCTTCTGGTTAGCAGTCAAATGCCTTAGACATTATGTCACCAGAGCTCCCAAGTGGTGTTAGGACCTAAGAATTAACCTAAAAATCAGCCCTGCTCACCAAGGGCTGCATGGATTACTGCACAGATATCTGATGACTGAAAAGGGAAAAAGCAAAGAAGGAAACAAACTGAGCTGTGGACTTTCAGCTGTCCAGAGGGTGCAGCCATTTTGAATGTGTACATATGGTGGCCATTTTGGATATTTAAAGTGACAGCATTCTCATTCAGATTCCAGGGACCTAAGAATAGGCTCGGCTTGCCAAAGACAACTCAGACATACGAGAGGCTAACAACTGGAAAGGAGACAGGTCGTGAGTGCAGAGTGCTGCCAACTAGTGAAAGACAAGCACAGTACCCAGCTTACTCAGATACATCCAAACAAAGCAAGGAAAACAAAAACCTTGGTTAGATAACTCCAACACACAATAACCAATTAAATATAAACAAAAAAATGTCAAAATATCTTGGAGACAACAGACCATCACAGTCCACACAAAGAAGCAAGATAAAGCAGTAGAAACAAAGGACCAGAATGCAGACCAAGAAGAAGCAGCAGCAGCATTGGAACTCCCTGAGAAGGAATTCAAAAGAATTATATTCAGGTACCTTCAGCAGATTGAGAGACAGATCAAGGAAAACACTGAAAAAATTAGGAAAACATGGAGAAAACCCTAGAACAATTTCAAAAGACAATACAAAAAAACAAAATGACAAAATAAATGAACAATTAGAAATGATACAAAATCAACAGATAGAAATCCAGAAGATTAATATTAAATTCTCAGAAAAAAATAAGACATTGAACGGGCAAAGGAGTAGAATTGAATCAATGGAAGACAGAATTAGTGAGATTGAAGGCAAATACCTCAATACTTCTTTGGAAAGGGATCAGTCTGAAAAAAGATCAAAACAAAATGAAGAAAGTCTAAGGTTCATGTGGATACCATCAAAAAGAATAACCTATGAGTAATTGGAATTCCAGAACAGGAAGAAACAAATAAAACTACAGAGATAATTATCAAAGATTTGTTGGAAGAGAATTTTCCTGATATGATGAAAGACAAGAATATATCCATTCAAGAAGTCCAATGAACCCCAAATAGGATAATCCTTAAAAGAAAATCACCAAGACATATCATCAAACTCATCAAAACCAAAGACAAAGAAAGAATGCTGAAAGCAGCACAGGAAAAACCAATAAGAATAAGTTCAGATTTCTCGGCAGAAACCATGCAGGTGAGAAGGCAATGGGATGGTATATATAAAACCCTGAAAGAAAAAAATTCCAACCAAGAATTATATACCCGGCAAAATTGCCCCCCGAATATGATGGTGAAATTAAGCCATTTCCAGATAAGCAGAAATTAAAGGAATTTGATAAAACCATACCCACCTTACAAGAGATGCTAAAGAGAGTCCTTTGAACAGAGAACCAGCAACAGCAAACAACAACTGACCATTAATACACATGATGACAAAACCGAGAAACCAAGCTAATTATGGAAGTATCCAAAGTAAATAAGCCTACAAGATTGTAAACAGGGAATGAGAGACATCAATTGGCAAATGAGGACAATTACAAACCAAAAAGAGGGAAAAAATTGTGTAGTTGCAGAACTTCTAAATGGTGAGGAAGTCAAGACAACTGGAAGATAGAACAGACTGTTCTAACCTTGAGAAGAAAAGTATAAATCACAGAGTAAACTAAAAAAAAAAAAAATAATAATAATAAACCTTCACATCAAAATTAAAAAGAGCACAAATATTAATAAATACTAAAACAATAGCAACAAAGGAAATGATAACATGATTCATAAACAAAATGAGTTCAGCACAAAAAATTACATGGAACAAAGAAATCAGCAACGTCATGAAAAAACACATAACAAAATGACAGGGATAAATTCATACTTGTTGATAATTACTCTGAATGTCAATGGATTAAAAAATGCACCACTCAAGAGATGGAGAGTTGCAGACTGGATAAAAAAACATAACTCATCACTATGCTGTCTATAAGAGACACACCTTAGAGAGAAAGACAAAATTAGATTAAAAATCAAAGGCTGGAAAAAGATATATCAAGCAAATAGCAACAATAAAAGAGCAGGAGTGGCAATATTAATTTCAGATAAAATTGACTTTAAGACAAAAACCACCAATAAGAGACAAGGAAGGAGATTACATAATGCTTAAAGAATCAATTTAACAAAAGGACATGACCATAGTAAGTATCTATGCAACCAGTGAAAGAGCCCCAAAATACATAAATCAGACTTTAACACAATTGAAAAGACAAATAGATGACTCCACAGTCATAGTAGGAGACTTTAATACATCACTTTCAATCAAATATAGAACAACTGAAAAGAAACTCAACAAAGACACAGAACTAAACAATACAATTCACCAACATGACATTCTAGACATATACAGAGCACTTCACCCAACAACAGCACAATATACATTCTATTTCAGTGCACATAGAACATTCTCTAGGATAGACCATATGTTATGCCACAAAGCAAGCCTTAATAAATTTAAAAACATTGAAACATTGCAAAGCATCTTCTCAGATCACAATGCTATAGAATTACAAATCAATAATAGGAAGATGAATGGAAAAAGAGCAAACACATGGAAACTGAATAACACCCTCCTCGAAAATGACTAGGTAATACAAGAAATAAAAAATGTAATTAAAAAATTCCTTGAATCAAATGAGAATGAAAACACAACATACCAAAATCTTTGGGACACAACAAAAGCAGTCATCAGAGGCCAATTTATAGCAACAAATGCACACATCAAAAAAGAAGAAAGAGCCAAAATCAACACCTTAACCCAACATCTCCAAAAATTAGAAGGAAAAAGAAAAAAAGCAATAAAAGACTACAGTCACCAGAAGAAAAGAAATAATAAAGATTCAAGCAGAAATAAATGAAACAGAAAATAGAAAAACAATAGAAAAAATCAACAAGACTAGAAGTTGGTGTTTTGAAAAGATTAATAAAATTGACAAACTACTGGTAAACTTAACAAAGGAAACCAGGGAGAGAATACAAATAATGAGTAGGAAACAACTGGGTGACATCATAAAAGAATCAACAGAAATTAATAGGATAATATCAAGACACTATGAAGAACTATCCTCCAACAAATTTGAAAAATCTAGAAGAAACAGACAGATTTCTAGACACATACTACTTACCTAAACTAACACAGACTGAGATGGAAAATTTGAACAGACTCATAACAAAAGAAGGAGTTGAACAGATCATAAAAAAATTACCAACAAAAGAAAAAGCTCTGGCCCAGACAGTTTCACTGGCAAATTCTACCGAACTTTCAGAGAACTGACACCAATCCTACTCAAACTATTCCAAAACATAGAAAAGGATGGAATCCTCCCAAATTCATTTTATGAAGCAAGTATAACCTTGATACCAAAATCAGGCAAAGACATCACTAAAAAGGAAAACTACAGACCAATATTCCTCCTGAATATAGATGCAAAAATCTTCAACAAAATACTAGACTCCAACAACATATCCAAAAAACAATACATGATGACCAAGTGGGGTCAATACCAGGTATGCAAGGATGGTTCAGCATTAGAAAAATAATCAATGTCATCCATCACATAAATGAAACAAAGGAAAAGAACGACATGATTATATTAATCAATGCAGGAAAGGCATTTAATATAATCTAACACCCATTCCTGATCAAAACTCTCAGCAAAATAGGAATAGAAGGGAAATTCCTCAACATAATAAAGGGCATATATGCAAAACCAACAGCCAACATTATTCTCAATGGAGAGAGACTGAAACCATTCCCCTTGAAGACAGGGACCACTTCTATTCAACATTGTGGGAGCTCTGGTGGCATAGTGCCTAAGGCATTTGATGGCTAACCAAAAGGCTGATGGTTCAAACCTACCAGTCACTCCTCAGAAGGAAAGTTGGGCAATCTACTTCTGTAGTGATACCAGCATGGAAACCAAGGAGGGGTCACTATGAGTCAGATCTGACTCCATGGCAGTGTGTTCCATTGTTGTTATTCAAGATTGTTTTGGAAGTCCTAGCCAGGGTCATAAGGCAAGAAAAGGAAATCAAAGACATCCAAATTGGTAAGAAAGAAGTAAAACTGTCCCTATTTGCTGATGATATGATCCTATACATAGAAAAACCCAAGAGACTCAGTCAAAAATCAACTGAAACTAATTGAGAGATTTAGCATAGTGGCAAGATACAAGATCAACATACAAAAATCAATTGGATTCCTCTACACCAGCAAAGAAATTGCTGAAAAGGAAATAAGGATATTAATACCATTTAAAATAGCTATCAAACAAATGAAATACTTGGGGATAAACCTCACCAGGGACACAAAAGACCTGTGTAAAGACACTTACAAATCACTACTCCAAAAAACCATAAGAGATCTACATAAATGGAGGAACATACCATGCATGTGGATAGGAAGATTGAACATTGCAAAAATGTCAATATTACCCAAGCAATCTTTACATTCAATGCAATCCCAATCCAGATCCCATCAGCATTCTGTAACACTATGGAAGAAATAATCACTAATTTTATATGGAAAGGAGAGAGACCTCAAATAAGCAAAACTCTTGAAGAAGAAGAACAAAGTAGGAGGTCTCACACTTCTGAATCTCATAACCTACTCTACAGCCACAGTAATCAAAACAGCCTGGTATTGGTACAATGACAGACACATAGACCAGTGGAACAGAATTGAGAACCCAGAAATAAATCCATTGACCTATGGTCAGCTGATTTTTGACAAAGGGCTGAAATCCATTACATGGGGAAGAGAGGGTCTCTTTCACAAATGGTGCTGGCAAAACTGGATATCCATTTGCAGAAAAATGAAGCAAGAGCTGTACCTCATACCATACACAAAAACTAACTCCAGATGGATCAAAGTCTTAAATGTGAAACCTAAAACTAAAATTCCTCAAGGAAAAAATAGGAGTAAATTTAGGGATATA
>NW_006921627.1:8233665-8242054 GCF_000298275.1 Orycteropus afer afer
TATATGGCATAAATAGACTGTCAAGCATAACCCAAAATGCACAAACAGCAGAAGATAAACTAGATGAATGGGGCCTTCTAAAAATTAAATTTTTATGTGTTTCAAAAGACTTCTCCAAAAGAGTAAAAAGAGAACCTACCTATTGGGAAAAAATATTCAGCAATGACATATCTGACAAGAGACCTATCGCTAAAATTTATAGAACACTCCAACACCTCAACAACAAAAAGACAATCCAATTTAAAAATGGGCAGAAGACATAAACAGACAATTCACCAAAGAAAATGTTCAGGAGGCCAACAAACACATGAAGAAATGTTCATGATCATTAGCCATTGTTGTTGTTGTTATATGCCTTTGAGTTGGACCCAACTCATAGAGACCCCTCCTTGGGTTTCTGAGGCGATATCACTATGGAAGTAGATTGCCCAACCTTTCTTCCGAGGAGTGGCTGGTGGGTTTGAACCACCAGCCTACTGGTTAGTAGTCAAGTGCCTTAGGCACTATGCTACCAGAGCTCCATTAGAGAGATGCAAATCAAAACAATAATGAGATACCATCTGGCCCCAGCACTAATGGCAAAGTTCAACAAGACAGAAAATAACAAAGGCTGGCAAGGATGCAGAGAGATTGGGACTCTCGTACACTGCTGGTGGGACTGTAAAATGATACAACCACTATGGAAAGCAGGATGGTGATTCCTTAAAAAGTTGGAATTAGAAATACCATTTGATCCAGCCATTCCGTTACTGGGTATATATCCTAAAGAAGTGAGAGCCAGGACAAGAACAGATAGATGCACACCCATGCTCATCGCAGCACTATTTACAATAGCAAAAAGATAGAAACAACCTAGGTGCCCATCAGCAGAACAATGCATAAGCAAACTATGGTACATAGACAAAATGGAATACTATGCAACGCTAAAGATTAATGTCGAATCTGCAAAACACCTCATAACGTGGATGAATTTGGAGGACATTATGCTGTGCGAAATAAGTCAATCACAGAAGCACAAATATTGTATTAGTTCATTATTGTAAAAAGTTAAGGAAAGGTTTATATATGGAAAGAAACTTTATTGGTTACAGGGGTGGGAGGGGAGGAGAGGAAACACTACAAAAATAAAAATAAAGAAATCAAATGTCACATTGCACTAGACAAATGTGCTGCAGAAGACCTCTTTAAAGTTTTAACAAGCCAAGATGTCACTTTGAAGACTAAAGTGAATATTTCAATAATTGTATGGCATTTTCAGTTGCCTCTTATGTGTATGAAAGCTGGACAATGAATAAGGAAAACCAAAGAAGGGTTGATGCCTTTGCGTTGTGGTATTGGCAAAGAAAGCTGAAAAGACCATGGACTGCCAGAAAATGAACAAATCTGTCCTGGAAGAAGTACAGCCAGAATGCTTCTTAGAAGCCAGAACAGCCAGACTCTGTCTCACCTACTTTGGGCATGTTGTATGAACGGTCCAGTCCCTAGAGAAGGATATCATGCTGAGTAAAGTTCTAGAGGGTCAGTGGAAAAGGAGAAGAATCTCAACAAGATGAACTGACACAATAGTTGCAATGATGGGCTCAAGAATAGCAAGGATTGTCAGGCTGGCACAGAACCAGTGTTTCATTCTGTTGTGCACAGGGTTGCTATGAGTCAAAACCTACTAACCTAACAACAACAACAACTAATTAGCTTGCATCAGAGGTAAAGACACCAGCGCATGAGGGGCTTGTGATGAAGTTAATGCCAAATAAAAAGACAAGTCTATGTCTGGATAGTTATGTACCCAAGCACATTATTACTGACTTACAATATCCACACAATCTCCAGTACTAATGCCTTATCCTATATACTTTGCCCCATCTGTTCTTCCCAGCTCTGATCTTCACCATTTTGCCCTGAACTCTAGTACTCAATCCCAAGATACTATCCCTCCTATATACCTAATATAAATAATTCCTATTTTCAGTGCCCCTATCTTTCATTTCCAGAATTTGGCTCCATTTGGATAATTATTCTCTCTTGCCAATATTAGAAAGAGATATTCTCCTCCTCCTTTCAAACTTTCTCAGGCAGCAAGCTTGAGGGGACAGCTCAGGAGTCAGTCAACAAATTCAGACCAAGGCCATATTACATGCTGAGTGACCCCAGGAAAGATACTTCTCTCTGATCTTTCACATTTGAATTGAGAATAGTACTCTGTTCTTCAAAGAGCTGGTAGAAATCTGCTGGGAAGACCATGTCATTCTGTGGCCTCCAGAGAGGGCAACACCTAAAGAGTCAAGATAAATGAAAGATGTTTTTCAGTTCAGTACCTTTCGGGAAAGAGAACTATCTTAGCCTCTCTACCTCTTGCTAAAATGAATCTCATTTTCTTTCATCTTTTCTCTGTGCATAGAACAATTCTTAGCCTTTCCAGAATCCACACTGTTTGATAGTTTGTCTCACACCTCAATCTTTTATTCTTCTAATTGCCCACAGTTCCTTTTCATTTTCTTTTGGTCTACTGACAACTGTAGTAACCCTGTGTAACAAGATGGGAAAATGTAGATTCTCCAAAATTTATCTTAGGAAGCAAACTATTTTTTTCATGTGTATTTGGACCTGAATGCAGGTCCGTTCAACCCAAATTGACCTATAAATCTCTGAATTAATTGTGTTCACAGTCAAAAGCAGCTTTTTTATTTATTTTTTTTTTTAAGAAATTGTCACATCATTCTAAAATGTATGTGGTGTTATGGGTTGAATTGTGTCCCCCCCCCAGAATGAGTGTTATAACTCCTAACCCTTATGCCTGTGGAAGGAGCCCAGGTGGCTGCCAACTGAAGGTTGGTGCTTCAAACCCAGCTATGTTGTGGGAGAAAGATGTGGCTGTCTTGCTTAACAAGATTTACAGCATTGGAAACCCTATGGGACAGTTCTATTCTTTTCTACGGGGTCATTATGAGTTGGCATTGACTCAATGGCAATGGAGTTTTTTTTTGGGGGGGAGTTTTTCCTATGGTTATAATCTCATTGGGAGGGGTAGTTTTTCCTATGGTTATAATCTCATTTGGGCTATGAATTTCCTTATTATGTTAATGAGATAGTATTAATGTAGAGAGTATCTTAAATCACTATCTTTTTTTAAAATTTTTTTCACTGTTCATATCTCTTCATTTCATTTTTTAAAAAGTACTTGTATTATGTTTTAGGTGGAAGTTTACATAGCAGCAGTTTCACATTTAACAATTTTTATACAGCTTGTTCCATGGAATTTTTTTTTTCCACAATGTGTGAACAGTCTAATTTTCATTCTTTTTGTTCTATTTCCATTAATCTAGCTTGCATGGCCCCCCTTAGCTTCTTATCCTTGTTTTAGGGTAAATGTTGACCATTTGGTCTCATATAGTTGATTATTTAAGGGAATACAGTGTTCACAGGTGATATTGTTTATACTGTAAGCCAATATATTATTTGGATAATAGGTGACCACAAGGAGTAGCTTCAGTTCCAAGTTCAAAACTTATCTTAGAGCAATATTCTCAGGGGTTCCTCTAGTCTCTATCAGTCCAATAAGTCTGGCTTTTTTTTTTTTTCCTTCAGGAATTTGAGTTTTGTTCTACATTTTTTTCCCCTTCTGCCCAAGACTTTCTGTTGTCTCCCTGGTCAGAATGGTATGTATGTAGAGGTACCCAAGCACCATCTAGTTCTTCTGGTCTCAGGCTAGATAAGGCCATGGCTCATATGGGCTGTCAGTCATGTGGACTAGTTTCTTCTTTGAGTCTTTGGTTCCCTTCATTCTCTTTTATTCCAAACAAATAGAAACTAATAGTAGTATCTTAGATGACCACTTATAAACTTTTAAGACCCCAGACGCTACCCATCAAACTAGGATATAGAACATTATCTTTATGAGCTGATTAGGCCAATTGACTGAGTTATCCCACAAGACTATGGTCTCAAGCCTTCAAATCCAGTAAATCAATCTTACAAGGAGTTTGATTATATCTAGGTAGTATGCGTAACTGTGGCCCTTTTGTGGTTTATTAAATATATGAATATATATGCAGTACACATAAAATGTATATACATATGCCTGCAGATACACCTACATATGCACACCCATATACTCACACGTGTCTTCCCATACACATATATGCATACATGTCTGCCCATGTAACCACATACATATCATTTGACTGCTACAATTGTTGTTGCAAATTTGTATGTGATAGCATTTATTGAAATTGTCCCTTATTCTTGTGTACTTCTACCTTAGACAAGTTGCACAGACTTCACCCATATTGGTTATTGCCTTTCCCAACCCAACATAAAGTGTCTGCTATCTAGAAAGTATTAAATTAATTTATTTTGAGATATAAAAGAGCAGATTAAGTAAGCAAACAAGCACAGAAGAGAAGATACATGCTACCTGATAGCCAAGGGACCTAGGAAGAGAAGCTGAAAAGAGACAAAGACCTTTGCCTACAGCTGACAGAAAGAGAGAGAGACTTCCTCTAGAGCCAATAGCCTGAATTTGAACTTGTCATCTCCAAAACTATGAGAAAATAAATTTGTGTTCATTAAAGCCACCCACTTGTAGTATTTCTTTAATAGCAGCACTAGATAACTAAGGTATATGACATAGACTAGACAATCTTGAAAAAGAAGGAAAAATAGAGAACATTGGAGAACTTGCACTATCAGATTTTAAGACTTATACTATAAAGGTATAGAAATAAAGGCAGTGTGATATTGTTATACTAAAAAAAAAAAAAAAAACTCATTGCCATTGAGTCTATTCCAGTACATAGTGACCCCCTTTGTGTTTCTGAGGTGGTAAATCTTTGTGGAAGTAGATTGCCCAGTCTTCCTTCCACAGAGTGGCTGGTGGGTTTGAATCACCAGTCTTCTGGTTAGCAGTCAAATGCCTTAGGCATTACGCCACCAGAGCTCATTGGCATTGTTAACAAGGATAGACAAATGGACAATGAGGCAGAATAGAGAGTCTAGAAATGAAGCCATACTAGTACAGTCACTTGAGTTTTGAAGAAGATGTCAGTGTGATTCAATGGAAAAGATCTTTTCAGTAAATAGTATTAGAACAAATTGATAGCCATATGGAAACATGACTTCTATTTCATAACAACACAAAAATTAATTTAATGAATTGTAGAACTACACATGATACCTAAAGCTTCTAGAAGAAAGCATAGGAAAATATCTACATGATAATCCTTTTTAAACAAAATCCAAAAAGTACTAACTATAAAACTTTTAAAATGATAAATTGGACTTTATCACAATTAAAACTTGTGTGCATCTAAAGGTACCTTTTAACAGTGAAAGGGGAAGCAACAGATTGGGAGAAAATATTAATAGTTCATGTATCTGAAAAAGGATAAATATCCAAAATGTGCTAAGAACTCCAACAAAACAATAGAAAGCAGACAACAATTTTTTTTAAATGGACAATAAATGTAACAGATACTTCACAAAAGATGACATTCAATAGGCCAACAAGCATTTGAAAGAGAGCTCAATGTCCCATTCACCTTGGAAACACAAATTAAAATCCCAATTAAAAATAATAATAAAATACCACTATATGCATTCCAAAGGAGCTCTCTCTGGCAGTGTGGTGGTTAAGGCATTTGGCTGCCAGTGATCAGTGGTTCAAACCACTGCACTCTGCAGAAAAAAGAGGAAGTGATATGTTTCCATAAAGATTTACAGCCTTGGAGACCCAATGGGGATTGCTATAAGTCAGAATCCACTCAATGACAGTGAGTTTGGTTTAGTTTAAGAGATAAAGAGGGCCAGTACCACATAATAGAACTTTTAATTCACCAGGAAGATGTAACAATTCTAAACTAGAATATACTGAATAACACAGTCTCTAAATATATAAATAGAAAAATAACAGAATTACAGGGCAAAATAGACAAATACACCATCAGCACACTTTGCCCAGCAATTAATATATTGCACAGACATACAAATAAAAATGATATATTGTTGTGGTGATTGTGGTGGTGTGCTGTTGAGTTGATTTCAACTGATAGCAAACTCATTTAACCACTACACCACCAGGGCAAAGACCTGGAACTAGAAAACCAAAAGGGAAGAACAGGCTTGGTGTTTCTCAACCTGAAAAAACTGAAGAAAAAATTCAAGCCTCAAGTTGCAATACTGAAAGATTCTATGCACAAAATAGTGAATGCTGCACCAAACATCAAAAGAAGATGGAAGGAGTACACAGAGTCACTGTATCAAAAAGAATTGGTCAATGTTCATCCATTTCAGGAGGTGGTGGTATACAATCGAGAACCAATTGTATTGAAGGAAGAAGTTGAAGCTGCACTGAAGGGATTGGTGAAGAACAAGGCTCCAGGAATTGACAGAATACTCATTGAAATATTTCAACAAATGGATGCTGTGCTAGAGGCACTCACTGTCTATGCCACGAAATTTGGAAGCCAGGTACCCTGGCCAACTGACTGGAAGAGATCCATATTTATACCCATTCCAAAGAGGAATGATCTCACAGAATGTGGAAACTATTGAACAACATCATTGATATCACACACAAGTAAAACCTTACTGAAGATAATTCAAAAACAGTCGCAGCAGTATATTGACAGAGAACTTCCAGAAATGCAAGCTGGATTCAGAAGAGGACATGGAATGAGAGATATTATTGCTCATGTCAGATGAATCTTGGCTGAAGGTAAAGAATACCAGAAAGATATTTACTTGTGTTTTATTGACTATACAAAAACATTTGATTGTATGGATCACAACAAATTATGCATAACATTGAGAAGAATGGGAATTCCAGAACACTTTATTGTGCTCATGAGGAACCTGTACGTAGATCAGGAGCCTATCATTAGAACAGAGCAAGGGGATACCGCATGCTTTAAAATCAAGAAGGGAGTGCATTTGCGCTGTATCCTTTCCCATACTTATTCAATCTGTATGCTGAGCAAATACTCTGAGAAGCTGGACTGTATGAAGGAGAGCACGGCATCAGAATTGGAGGAAGACTTATTAACAACCTGCAATATGCAGATGGCACAACTTTGCTTGCTGAAAGTGAGGATGATTTGAAGCACTTACTGATGAAAATTAAAGACTACAGTCTGCAGTATGAATTACATCTCAACATAAAGAAAACAAAAAATCCTCACAACTGGACCAAAAAGCATCATTACAATAAATGGAGAAAAAATTGAAGTTGTCAAGGATTTCATATTACTTGGACCACAATCAACACCAATGGAAACAGCAGTCAAGACATCAAACAACATATTGCACTGGGCAAATGAGCTTCAAAAGTCCCCTTTAAAGTGCTGAAGAGCAAAGATGTCTCTTTAAAGACTAAGGTGCACCTAACCCAAGCTATGGTATTTTCAGTCACCTCATATGAATGTGAGAGCTGAACAATGAGTAAATTAAGACCTAAGAAAAGTTGAGGCTTTTGAGTTGTGGTGTTGGCAAAGAACACTAAAGTACCATGTACTGCCAAAAGAACTAACAAATCTGTCCTGGAAAAAATACAGCCAGACTGCTCCTTGAAGCAAGAATGGCCAGACTTCATCTGACCTACTTTGGTCATGTTGTCAGAAGGGACCTTTCCTTGGAGAAGGATATCTTGCTTGGTAAAGTGGAGAGTCAATGAAAAAGGGGAAAGCCCTCAGTGAGATGGATTGACACAGTGGCTATAACAATGGGCTCAGGTATAGCAGGGATTGTGAGATTGGCGCAGGACCAGCCAGTATTTCATTCTGTCATGCATAGGGTCACTGAGTTGGAGCCAACTCAACAGCACCTAATAACAACAACTAGGGCTTCTTTCAAATAAATTTTGTCTGCATAAATGCATCCAGAATACAGAAAAAAAGGAACATTTCCTAATTCATTTTATGATGTTAGAATATATTGATATTAAAACTTGATTGACTTATTATAAGAAAGAAAAATTACAGACCAATGTTACTTATGCAAATAAATATAATAATCCTAAACAAAATAATAAATCAAAGTCAACAATGTATAAAAAGATGATATGTTCTGCCCAAGTTGGATTGAGGAATGTGCAGTTCATTTAACATTAGAAAATAAAACAGTGTAATTCAACACAGTAACGAATTAAAAGAGGAAAATCACATTTTTTTTTCCAAAAAGAAAAAAAAACATTTCATAAGATTCAGTATCCCTTCATGATTTAAAAAACATGTCTTAAGCAAGGAATAGAAGAAAACTTCCTTATCCTGCTAGGATATCTATGAAAACCTTACAACAAACATCACACTTACTGGTGAAACATTTACTACATACACTTGAGCTCTGGTAGCATAGTGGCTAAGACACTTGCCTGCTAACCAGACAGCTGGCGGTTCAA
>NW_006921627.1:8245955-8250406 GCF_000298275.1 Orycteropus afer afer
TAGGAAAATCAAAAGCATCTACAAATAAATTATTAAAATTAATAAAAATTTAGCAAGGTTTCTGGATACAAAATCAATAAACAAAAATTAATTGCATGTCTATCAATCAACAATAAACCATTAGAAAATGAAAAAAATAAAAAAAAAAGTAAGTACTATTTAAAAATATATCAAGCCTAGGAAAAAAACTAATAAAATTTTTATTAAAAGACATTAAAGATAGCCTAAATGATATACCATGTTAACAGGCTGAAAGTTATGGTATGATAAACATCATAACTCTTCACAAATTATCTATAAACATAATAAAATTCTAATAAAAGTCCCTAATGGTTTTTTAAAAGCAATCTGAGAAATAAATTTCATAATGAATGTGGAAGACCAAATGTCAAAGAACAGCCAAGACACTATTAAAGAGGAAGAAAAAGAAGAAGATGGGGAGATTGCTTGACCAGGTACCAAAAAATATTTTAACATTCATATAGAAAATGAAAGTGCTCTGGTGGCATAGTGGGTAAGACATTTGCCTTCTAACCAGAAAGTCAGTGATTCAAACCCACCAGCTGCTCCATGGGAGGAAGATGAGGAAACCCAATGGGGGTTACTATGAGTCAGAATTGACCAGATGGCAGTGGATTTGGAGTGGGTAGAAAATGTGGTGGGTTGGTCAAGGAGTAGACAAATAGAACAATGGAAAGAAATAAGGGATTCAAGCACATACCTGTGCTTACAAGGATACTTGACACAGGACAGGTGGTATTGTATATCAGTGAGGAAGATTTGAACTGTTCAATCAATGGTATAGAGATAATTGTTTATTCATAGGGAAAATAATGAAATTAAACCCCTATTTCATCCCATAACCAAAATCAAATAATCTAGACCTAAATGTGAAGGGCAAAACTATAAACTACTTAGAAGAAAATAAAGGAGGCTATCTGTATGGCCTCTGGTTAGAAAAGGGTTGACTAAGATACATAACTAAAAAATCACAAACGATAAATTAAAATTTATGGTTTCAAATTAAGATCATCATTAAGATTAAGATCGCCTATTCAGTAGTGATACTGCCTCGGAAGCCCAAGGAGGGGTCGCTATGAGTCGGGGCCAACTCGATGGCACATAACAACAACAACAACATTCATCAAAAGACACTATTAAAAACCGTAAAGTGGGAAAAGATTTTAATAATACATCTGATAAAAGATTAATATACAAAATACAAAAATCCCTACAAATCAGTATGAAAGAGACAAACATCACAAAAAAAAAAAGCAAAATAAATTCACAGAAATTTCACAGAAAAATGAGGAACAAATACCCCATAAATATACAAAACTATGTTCAACCTCATTGGTAATCAGTGAAATCCAAACCAAAACCACAAAAACACATCAGATTGGCAAATATTAGAAATTCTGATAATTCCAAGGGTTGGTGGGAATGTGGAGAATGGGAACTATCATCCATTGCCAGTGGGAACTTAAAAAGTCATAATCACTTTTGGAAACTATTTGGCACCAGAAGACTTTTACAAGAATGTTTACAGTGGCATTGTCCATAAAAGCAAAAAATGTAAACACACCAAATGCCCATTAACAGTAGAGTAGATAAGTAATTCGGGTTCTGTTCCTACATAGGAACACTCTATGGGAGTGAGTCTATCAACTAGAGCTAGGTGCCATGGCATGAAAAAATCTTAAAAATATGATGCTAAGAAAAAGAAGCAAGTCAAAGACTGCACACCATTAGATTTTGTTTATATGAAGTAAATAGACAAACACTGGGGTGACTTTTAGTAATACTTAGGAAATCAGAAACTTTAAAGAAAAGAAATAATAAGCACAAAATTCAGGGTAGAATTTGCTGCAAAACACTTCTGTAAAGTTTTAGAAAGCAAAGACATCACTTTGATGACTAAAGTGTACCTTACCCAAGTCAGGGTCTTTTCAACTGCCTCATATACATGCAAAAGCTGGGCCATGAAAAATGTAGACAAAAGAAGAATTGATGCATTCAAATTGACCCTACAAACATTAAAAGGATAATAAAGGGACACAGCAAGCAATTCTGTACCCATAAATTCTACAACTTAAAAAGTGTACAAATTTCTTGAAAAACACAAGCTATCAAAACTCACTTGTGAAGAAACAGACCCCTTAAAAATTAAATACTTCTGTTCATCAGAAGAACTTATCAAAAAACTGAAAAGCAGCCTACAGAGTGGGAGAAAAGTCTAATAAAAGTCCAATAAAAGTCTAACACCCAAAACATGTAAAACACTTCTACAACTTGACAACAAAAAGACAAACAGGCTGATCTAAAGATGAATGAAGGACTTCAACAGACAATTCACCAAGTAGGTTATTCAAATGGCCAGCAAGCAAATGAGAGTCACTAGCCATTAAACCAAAAAAAGAAAGAAAAAACCCAAACCCATTACCATAGAGTAGATTCTGACTCATAGTGACCCTATGTTGTTGTTGTTATGTGCCGTCAAGTCAGAACCGACTCATAGCAACCCCTCCTTGGGTTTCCGAGGCAGTATCACTACGAAAGTAGATTGCCCCATCTTCCTTCCAAGGAGTGGCTGGTGGGTTTGAACCACCAGCCTTCTGGTTAGCAGTCAAGTGCCTTAGGCAATTGAAATGCTCTATAGGGTTTCTAAGGCTGTATCTCCTCGGAAGGAAGGTTGGGCAATCCTACTTCCTAGCGATACTGCCTCGGAAACCCAAGGAGGGGTCGCTATGAGTCGGGTTTGACTCGAAGGCACATAACAACAACAACAACAACAAGGCTGTATCTTTACAGAAAAAGATTACCACATATTTCTCCCTCAGAGCCACTGTTGGGTTCAAACCTCTGATATTTTGGTTGGCAACTGATTGCTTTAACCACTGTGTCATCAGGACTCCTTCACTAGCAGTTAGGAAGATGCAATCAACGCCACAATGAGATACCATCTTATCTGCATTAGGATGGCAATAATAATTTTTTTTTTTAATGGAAAATACTAGAGGTTGATGAGGCTGGAGAAAAACAGAAAGCCATGGATTTCCACATTAAAAGAACCTACTGAAAAAAAAAAACCACACTAAAAAAATTTTTTAAATAAAAAAGAACCTACTAAGTGACTAGAAAATGAATGAAAATAAATACATACCTACTTAGGTCATTGTGCTGTGTCAGAACTCCTGAGGAGTGAGGAAGTATCCCAAAAGTTTCCAGAGGAAAGCAACAGATTACAAGCTAAAAGTCAAGAATAAGAATGACATCAGATTTATCAATAGCAACACTGAAATATTGGGGGGGGGGGGCGAGAAATTCCCTCATAGCTTTTAGGGAAATATCTCCAACCACAGATCCTATCTACCAGAAGAATTAGATGGTGCCCTGCTACCACTGTCAGCCACTCAGAGGGGGATCAGTACAGGAGATCCTGGATAGAGTGGGAGAACAATGTGGAACAAAACTCAAAATCATTTTTAAAAAAAGACCAGGTTTGCTGGTCTGTTAAATCCTGGTGAGATCCCTGAGACTATGGCCTGCAGCTATCCTTCAGGTCTGGAATTGAACTTACTCCTGTGGCTTCCAGGCAAATAATAGACGACATATGGGGTGAACATTTACATCAGGTAGATATACTACTTGGAGCAATCAGTCATGGGAGAACAGAAGAGCAGTGTTTGCACAGGTGACAGCTTGGGGGGCTGGGAGTGCATGGGCGGGAAGGACACAGGAAAGAGGTAGCTGCAGGGAGGAAGTGGGAAGAGAGCTGTTACATTGTGGGAAATTGCAGTCAATGCCATGAGACAAAGTGTGTATGGAAAATAAATGTGCTCTTAAACTTTCACCCAAATCACAATAAAAATTTTTTAAAAAGTCCTATCCATACTCAAACTATCAGTTAAGTGAAGGAAAGAATTAATGTATTTTTCAGATATGCAAGATCTCAAAATTTTTATCTCAAAAAAGATCAGGTTGCTGGTCTGATAGAGCCTGGTGAGACCCCTGAGACTATGACCCCTAGGTACCCTTCAGCTCTGGAACTTAACTCACTCCTGTGGCTTCCAGCCAAACAATAGACAGATATACAGGGTGAACATTTACATCATGTAAATATACTCCTTGGAGCTATCAGTCCTGGGAGAAGGGCAGTGTTTACACAGGGAGGTAGTTCGGGGGCAGGAGTGCATGGGAAGGAAGGACACAGGGAAGAGGTAACTACAGGGAGGAAGAGGGAAGAGTTGTGGGGAATTGCAGTCAATGTCATGAAACAAAATGTGTATGAACTGCTATATGGAAAATGAATTTGCTCCATAAACTTTCATTCAAATTACAATAATTTTTTTTTTTTTTTTTAATTAGGATTTGGGTGAAGATTTACAGAGTAAATTCACTTTTCATACAGCAGTTCACATATACTTTGTCTCATGTCATTGACCAAAATT
>NW_006921627.1:8251066-8266845 GCF_000298275.1 Orycteropus afer afer
AACCTTCCTTCCGAGGAGTGGCTGGTGGGTTTGAACCGCCAGCCGTCTGGTTAGCAGGCAAGTGTCTTAGCCACTATGCTACCAGAGCTCCCATAGTGACCCTATAAGACAGAGTAGAACTGCTGCATAGGGTTTCCAAGGCCATAATCTTTACAGAAGCAGAACTGCCACATCTTTCTTCCTCAGAGCAACTAGTGGGTTTTAGCCACGAACCTTTTGTTAATAGCCCAGTGCTTAGCCAATGCACCACTAGGGCTCCTAACTAAGAAAGAGGAACGTAGATTAGCATGATAGTATTGTTCATTTTCTTCCACTATCTCCCCTTCTTCTATTGTAATAGACTGAAAAGTGTTTAAACTGAGTATCTGGTCATGATAATAAAGACCACATCTCCCAGGCTTCCTTGCAGCTAGGTACAGGCATATGACTAGGTTCTTACCAGTGAGATGTGCTCTTGGATATGATGCCTACTACTTTTGGGTCTTATACCTAAAGGGAAGGATGTACTCTCCACTTCCTTTTTTTTTTTTCTCCCTTCCCACTAGTTGAAATGAAAAGATAGCAATGAGGCATCTTGGACAATACAAATCAGGGCAATGGCCTTGGGATGGTGGAGTAAGAAAACAGGCCACCAGCCCTGAATTGCCTATGGCCAAACTACTATATGAGTGTGAAATAAATTTTTTTTTTTTTTTTTGCTCTTTTGTGTGTGTGGAAATAAACTCTTGCCTTATTTATTTGACTACTACTTTTATTCTTGATTATAGCAGCCAAAATTGTATTCTAACAAATATCTCTTGAGATCCAGGAACCAGGGAATCTAGCAAAAGAGAAAGTCAAAGGAAATTCCCAGCATAATGCTACAAAAAGATGTCAGGATTATAGCTGCATTGAGCCTAGAATGTTACCAGTAAATACTGGAGCAGGTCAGAACGCTCCAAGAACAATGTCAAGAAGATAAAATTGATTAAATACTTGATGTATTGAACATATAGGAGGATAAGGAGAAAAATTAGCATTAAATACATAGAAAACTTAGCAAAGAAACAAATACAAAGGCAATTGATAACTATTGAGAAAATAAAGTAAAATTATATATAAAAGAAAACAAGGTCATAATATAATATATGATTCAAGTATGAATACATAATCATAATAATGCTAATGTTAGATATTGATCTAAGCAGAATTGTAATTGTATTGTGAGGGTAAGGAAACCAGAAGTGTACTTGTGTGTTATGGTGGAGTTGGAGGGACAGAAAAAAAGTTAATTTCTCATCCCTCATTAAAGAAGTTTAATAAATAATGCCTACATAGAAACTTAAGAAGCAAAGGTATGAACTGTTATTTCAGTGGAGGTAAATGACAAAATAAATTATTAAAACAATAGAAAGTGGAAGTAGGAAATAGGCTGAAGAGTGGGGCAGGGAGGTTCTCTTTCTTAAAATAAATTTTGTAAAGTTTTTTGCCCCTTTAAATTATAGGCACATATGGCTTTGATTTCTTAGAAAAGAAAGCCTTCAAGTTAAATTTATGGATCAAGGAACCTGACAATGTTTAAACAAAAACAAACCAATCTAACTTAAAAATACCAAAGTAAAAGGTTGATTCCAGAATTGTGAGGATGATTCAATACTGAAAAATCTTTCATATAAATTCTTCATTTTAATAGATTAAAAGATAAAATTCATATGATCATCTCCATAGATGCTAAAAAATAATTTGGTAAAATTAAGAATCTATTCATTTCTGTAAAATGCTTAAAATAAAAATAAATGGTTTCTTTCTTAAATACACCTATTGCCACCTAAAAATCAGTGTCCTCCTAAATGAACAAATATGAGAAAAAAATCATTAGGAATAGAACAAGGATGACATAGATATCTGACATCATCAGATATTAGAAAATATAACCAAAGAAGAAACAGGAATTACACACATATATATATAAAGTAGAAAGATAGAGATCAGTTATAATTGACTGTAAATGATAATATTGAATATTTCCAGGGTTAGGAAAACCTTTTCTTTGAAGGATCAGATAATAGGTATTTTAGACTTTGTGGCCCACCTATGATCTCTGTCCCATATTCTTTTTTTTGAGGGGGAGGGGACTTTATGAAATGTAAAAATCATTCTTAGCTCTCTGCTGTACAAAACCAGGTCATGCTTGGTTTTGGCCCATAATCCATAGTTTGCAGATCCTTGGTTTACCTGGAAAAAAAGATACTCAAATAAAAACATTGCAAACTCAAAGAGAATTCAGTAACTTTTTTTATACATATGGAAATCAAACAACACTCTCAAGCACATAAATAACTGATTAGAAGATATATATAAAAAAAAAACAGTTAAAATAGCAACAAAAAGTAAAAATCTGAAGAATAAACTTAAGAAATTTGCAGGATTTTTAATTTGAATGCTATTAAAGGGCACAAGAGCAGACTTAACAATGCAAAGGCACATCATGTTCTTGGATTCTCAACATCATAAAGCAGTCAAAGATAGCTAATCCATAAATTTAATGTGATCCCAGTAAAAATACCAAAAGGATATTATTTTAAAACCAGGCAAGCTGGTTCTAAATTTCATATGGAAAAATTACCAAGAATAGCCAGGAATTTTTTGGAAAAGTAAAGTAACAAGGCAGGTTAAAACTACCATTATAAAACCCTATAATAAGTATGAAACCCTATTATAAGTTCTCATTAATCAAAACAATGTGAATAGAAAGAAAGATCACTAAAACCAAATAGAAAATTTAGAAATAGATTTAAGTATATACAAGAACTTAGCATGTGAAAATGGTGGCATTTCAGACTGGTAAGGAAAAGATAATTCATTAAATAAATGATGTTGGCTCAACTGGATACTCATTTGAAGAAAAATAAAGGATCCCTTCTTCACAACTGAAATAGATTCTGATAGACCAGAGATTGAAATGAAACAATAAAAGTACTATAAGAAAACATGAGATGTAGTTTATAACCTCAAAGGAAAGTAAAGGACTTTCTAAATATGATGCAAAACAGAAGTATTGGAAAAAAAAAAAAAAGGAGTAATGGATTTTACACTACAAAAATGTTTAAAACATCTGTGTGGTGCAGTGAATTACTCAATATGGCTCTTCTAGCCATGGTCTTTGTGACTCCCACCAGATGACTGGGTAGAACTATGTAAATGTGAGGTGCTTTGTGACCAACCCAGGGGATTGGATAGCTTGTTAGTGATGTAAATAAGGTATATAGCACCTTTGTTTGGGTGGGATTGTGCAAATAAGATATATGGAGCCCTAACAGGATTGGTCAGTTTTGCCATCCCACGAGGCTTAAAATGAGCCATCCCAGAGGGGGAAAAGGGAATATCACTACCATCAAGAGAGAAGAACCAGGAGTGGAACCCATCCTAGGACCTGAGATCCTTACGCTGAGAAAGCAGAGAGACGGCAGAGAGACAGTGGCAACAGAGGCAGCAGAACTAATGGACAGAGTGGCAGGCTTCCTTGCCCTTGGAGCAAAGAAGCAGAGTGCTTTGGGGCAGGAGACTTGGTGGGGTGCCTCTTTGGGAGCCTATCTACAAAGCTAAAAGAGCTCTGTAACACTTACGTGACCAGTAGAGAGGCCAAGGCCAGAGGGAAGTATGCCTGTGGCATGGCAGTGAAGAAGCTGTCCTGATTGAAGAATTGTACCCTGAGTGTTCTTGAACCGGAACTGTAAACTGTTACTTCCCTAATAAACCCTCTACTCATGAGTATTGTCTGTGAGTTCAATGTGGCCATTGCCATTGCCCAGCAGAGAAGTTGAGAGTGCCATGGGAGGGACATGAAGGGTGGTGACATGTTTGATCTCTCCTTCATAGGAAACAGTCTTGGGCTGTTAATGTGGATCTTGATCCTTCTCCTCTCCTTGTGAAGTTAGAGGAGGTCAGACACCAATGCCACACCCTTTTTGCATGCTGCAAGGCAAAAATCAAATAATAATGTATCTCAGTAAGGCCAAAAGACAAACAACCGGGAAAAATATTTGTAGCTCGTAAGATAAACAAGTACTATATTCCTTAGTACGTAAAGAACACTTAAAAGTAAATAAGAAAAAAACCAACAATCTAATATGAAAATTGGCAAAAGATAAGAACAGATAGTTCTCAGACAAAAGAAACCAAATAACTCTTGAACATATAAAAAGATGTCCAACCTCACCTATATAAACCCAAAACCAAACCCACTGCCATCAAGTTGGATCCAACTCATAGCAGCCTCTCCTTGGGTTTCCAAGGCAGTATCACTGTGGAGATAGCTTGCCTAACCTTCCTTCCAAGGAGTGGCTGGTGGGTTTGAACCACCAGCCTTCTGGTTAGCAGTCAAATGCCTTAGGCTCTATGCCACCAGAGCTCCTCACCTATATAAGGGAAATGCAAATGAAAACTACAGTGAAATACTATACTAGTGAGAATATAGGAAAACAGAAATTCAGACATCGTTGATGAGAGTATAAATTGATGGATAGTCTGTGTAGGGACTATGGCAGTATGTTAGCTTGGCTGGGCTTGGTTTCAAGTGGCTAGGCAGCTGGATGTAGTTATTCCCCAAGATGAGACTGGTAATCAACTCCATTGTGGAATCTGTGAGCTTCTGAGTAGCTGCCTTAGGGATGTGGTCTGCTTCCAGTATATAAGAAGACACTTTGAGAAAAATCTCTGAGCTTTTTGGCACATCTGGATACTGCATTTGGCGAAGTCTTCATCTCAGTGGCCTGCCATGTTTTCTGCCGATCTCGAGACTGTTTCTGAACTTGGAGTAGTGGCCTGCCATGCCTTGCTTGGGTTTGTCAGCCTCAGTAGCCAGCATCTGCCTGAGTTAAGAGAAACATCCAGCTTCAGTGGGCTGGGAGCAAGAGGCGAAGCTGAAACCCAAGGTTGAGGGGACTTCACCCAGCCCCTTGAGCTGGCACTTTGAACTCAGACGTCTAGCCTCCTAAATTGTAAGAGAATAAATCCTTGTTTGTTAAAACCATCCACTTAGGGTATTTTTCTGTTAGAGCAGCACTGAAGAACCAAAACAGTGATATTTGGCAAACTCTGTCAGAATTATAAATTCTCATACCCTTTGAATCAACAATTTCATTTCTAGGTATCAATCCTACAAATATGCTTGTGTATATGAAAAATTACTGTTGTACAACCATATTCATTATAACAACAAAATAATGAATTTGCTGGAAACAAATGCTCTGCTTTATAGAATAAATTTTGATACATCTAAAATAACAACAACAATAACATATAATGGAATATCATGCATCACCCATTGAAAAATTAAGCAGTCATGTGCAGGAGATCCTGGATAGAGTGGAAGAACAATGTGGAACAAAACTCAAAATCATAAAAAAAAAAAAAAGACCCGGTTTGCTGGTCTGCTAGAGCCTGGTGACACCCCTGAGATTATGGCCCCTAGTTACCCTTTAGGTCTGGAATTGAACGCCCTCCCATGGCTTCCAGCCAAATAATAGACAGGTATATGGAGTGAACATTTACATCTGGTAGGTACACTACTTTGAACAATCAATCATAGGAGAATAGAAGAGCAATGTTTGCACAGGCAGATAGCTCAGGGAACAGGAATGCGCAGGAAAGAAGGACACAGGAAAGAGGTAATTACAAAGAAGAAGTACGAAGAAAGCTGTTATATTGTGGGGAATTGCAGTCAATGTCATGAAACAAAATGTCTATGAAATGCTATATGGAAAATGAATTTGCTCTGTAAACTTTCACCCAAATCACAATAAGTTGGATCCAACTTATAGTGACAAAGAGCTCTGCAAAGCTAAAAGAGCTCTGAAACACTATCTGATGTAGTGCTGGAAGATGAACCCCTCAGGTCAGAAGGCACTCAAAATATGACTGGGAAAGAGCTGCCTCCTCAGAGGAGAGTTGACCTTAATGATGTGGATGGAGTAAAGTTTTTGGGACCTCCAACTGCTGATGTGGCATGACTCAAAATGAGAACAAACAGCTCCAAACATCTATTAATAATCCAAACATGGAACATACAAAGTATGAATCTAGGAAAATTGAAAATTTTCAAAAATGAAATGGAATGCACGAAGATTGATATCCTAGGCATTGTTGTTGTTGTGTGCCATTGAGTCGTCCCCGACTCATAGTGACCCCCCCCTTGGGTTTCCGACGTGGTATCACTACAGAAGTAGATTGCCCAACCTTCTTTCCGAGGAGTGGCTAGTGGGTTTGAACCTCTAGCCTTCTGGTTAGCAATTAAGTGCCTTAGGCACTATGCTACCAGAGCGCTAGGCATTAGTGAGCTGAAATGGACTGCTTTTAGCCATTTTGAATCAGATAACCATATGATCTACTGTGCTGGGAATGACAAACTGAAGAAGAATGGCCTGGCATTCATCTTCATAAAGAATGTTTCAAGATCTATCCTGATAGATAGGATAATTTTCATACACCTACAGGGAAGATCAGTTAATACCACTATTATTCAAAGTTATGTACCAACAACCAAAGGCAAAGATGAGGAAATTGAAGATTTTTACCAACTTCTGCAAGCTGAAATTGACCAAACATGCAATCAAGATGTGTTGATTATTACGGGTGATTGAAATGCAAAACTTGGAAACAAAGAAGAATCTCCAGTAGTTAGAAAATATGGCCTTGGAGACAGAAATGACTCTGGAGATTGCATGATAGAATTTTGCAAGACCAATTACTTATTCATTACAAATACCTTTTTTCAACAACACAAACAGCAGCTATACACATGGACTTCACCAGATGGAGTACACAGGAATCAGATCGACTACATCTGTGGAAAGAGGCAATGGAGAAGCTCAATGTCTTCAGCCGAAACAAGGCCAGGAGCTGATTGTGGAACAGACCATCAATTGCTCATATGCAAGTTCAAATTGAAAGTGAAGACAATTAAAACAAGTCCATGAGAGCCAAAATATAACTGTGATTACATCCCCCTGATTTAGAGACCATTTAAAGAACAGATTTGATGCATTGAACGCCAATGACCGAAAACCAGAGGAATTGTGGGATGACATCAAGAACATCATCCATGAAGAAATCAAAAGGTCATTAAAAAGACCATAGAGAAAGAAAACACCAAAATGGATGTCAGAAGAGACTCTGAAACTTGCCCTTGAATGGAGAGTAGCTAAAGCAAATGGAAGAAATGATAAGATAAAAGAGCTGAACAGATTTCAAAGAGCAGCTCTAGGAGACAAAGTCAATTATTATAATGAAATGTGCAAAGACCTGGAGTTAGAAAACCAGAAGGGAAAAACATGCTCAGCATTTCTCAAGCTGAAAGAACTGAAGAAAAAATTCAAGCCATGAGTTGCAATATTGAAACATTCTATGGGCAAAATATTGAATGATGCACCAAATATCAAAAGAAGATGGAAGGAATACACAGAGGCACTGTACCAAAAAGTATTTCTCGGTGTTCATTCATTTCAGGAGGTGACATATGATCTAGAACCAATGGTACTAAAGGAAAAAGTTGAGGCTTCACTGAAGCAATTGGCGAAGAACAAGGCTCCAGGAATTGACAGAATACCCATTGAGATGTTTCGACAAATGGATGCTGCACCGGAGGCACTCACTTGTTTATGCCAGGAAATTAAGAGAACAGCTACCTGGCCAACTGACTGGAAGAGATCCATATTTGTGCCCATTCCAAAGAAAGTAATCCCACAGAATGTGGAAATCATTGAACCATCTCACTGATATTACACAAGTAGAATCTTACTGAACATAATTTAAAAATGGTTACAGTAGTATATTGACAGAGAATGTCTAGTAATGCAAGCTGGATTCAGAGAGATATCATTGCTGATGTCAGATGGATCTTAGCTGAAAGCAAAGAATACCAGAAAGATGTTTACTTGTGTTTTATTGACTGTGCAAAAGCATTTGATTGTGTGGGTCATAACAAATTATGGATGGCATTAAGACTGGGAACTCCAGAGCCCTTGATTGTATTCATGAGGAACCTATACATAGTCCAGGAGGCTGTCGTTAGAACACAACAAGAGGATACTGCATGGTTTAAAATCAAGAAAGGAGTGTGTCAGGGTTGTATCTTTTCACCATACTCATTCAATCTGTATGCTGAGCAAGTAATCCGAGAAGCTGGACTAGATGAGGAAGAAAGTGGCATCAGGATAGGAGGAGGAGTCAGTAACAATATACGATACGCAGATGACACAACTTTGCTTGCTGAAAGTAAAGATGACTTGAAGCACTTACTGATGAAGATTAGAGACTACAGTCTGCAGTATGGATTATACCTCAACAGAAAGAAAACAAAAATCTTCACAGCTGGACCAAAAAGCAGCGTCACAATAAATGGAGAAAAGATTGAAGTTGTCAAGGATTTCATATTACTTGGTTCCACAATCAACACCAATGGGAACAGCAGTCAAGAAATCAGATGACATATTGCACTGGGCAAATGTGCTGCAAAAGACCTCGTTAAAGTGCAGAAGAAAAAAGATGTCTCTTTGAAGACTAAGGTGCACCTAACCCAAGCTATGACATTTTCAGTCATCTCATATGCATGTGAGAACTGGACAGTGAATAAGGAAGACAAAAGAAGAGTTGATGCTTTTGAGTTGTGGTGTTGGCAAAGAATACTGAAAGTGCCATGGACTGCCAGAATTAAGGAACAAATCTGACCTCAGAAGGAAGGTTGGGCAATCCTACTTCCGTAGTGATACTGCCTCGGAAACCCAAGGAGGGGTCGCTATGAGTCAGGGCTGACTCGACGGCACATAACAACAACAACAACAACATATGCATGTGAGAACTGGACAGTGAATAAGGAAGACCAAAGAAGAGTTGATGCTTTTGAGTTGTGGTGTTGGCAAAGAATACTGAAAGTACCATGGACTGCCAGAATAAGGAACAAATCTGACCTGGAAGAAGTGCAGCCAGAATGCTCCTTGGAAGCAAGAATGGCCAGACTTCATCTCACCTACTTTGGTCACATTGTCAGAGGGGACTATTCTCTGAAGAAGGATATCATGGTCAGTAATGTGGATGGCCAATGAAAAAGTGAAAGGCCCAATGAGATGGATTGACACAGTGGCTGCAATGATGGGCTCAGGTATAGTGAATATTGTGAGCCTAGCACAGGACCAGACAGTGTTTCATTCTTTTGTGCATAGGGTCACTATGAATTGGAGCCAACTTGAGGGCACCTAACAACATGTATAAGACCAGCCCCATCTTTAGGCTCCTACTCTGAAGTGACCCCACTTGTTGGGCTGTGTTTTTCTCCATCTATGGATCTCCCTACAAATTCACTCACTGAAACAAGACCCAACTCCAAACCACTGTTGCCAAACTTTTTAAGGATAAAAGCCCCGAACATCAAAGATATTCCAAAGATCCTTCAAGCCCTCCCCACCCAAGCCTCCTAAGGAAAGGGCACATCTCTTGACAGAGAAATTGCAGAATGACCCAGCCATTGTAAACTCCTTAAGCCTTTTCAATAAATTGGCAGTTTACTAGTCCTAACAGCATCTGCATACATTAAAGATAACATTGCTCTATCCATGTGCAAGTCCCATTATTCTTTCAGTCTGTAGACAATGCTGACTGTGTTCACAGTATCTCAGTGACTTTTGCAGTTGCTTCTCCAAGGTTCTCTAAGAGTTAAGGCCCGTCAGGTATTGTGAGCCCCTACAAGCTACCTTTTTCCCTCTAGCCAGCATTTCCACATTTCCTGGCCTTTTTCTGGGAGGTTAATCTGATTAGAATTGAGGTGCTAATAACTTGAATGAATGCCATTAAACAGTGCCAGATAAAATCTGCATTTAAACAGGGACTCTTAAAGGGCCTGGGGCTGGAATGTCAAACATCTGGGTAGGGCCAGAGGAGTGAGTCTGGGGGAGGGGTCCTTTTCTAGACATTTGGGAAACCTCTCCACAATCTATATAATAACCTCTTTCATTAGCACAATGTTTTATAATTTGTAATGCAATTTAATAATGATTGGAGTGCTGACAGATGAGGAAGAAAGGTCTGGCAATCTATTTCTGAATATTAGCCAATGAAAACTTTATGGATCACAATGATCTGAACCACAACCAATCATGAGGTTAGCATGGGACTAGACAGCATTCCATTCCATGGAGCACCATGAATCAGGGGCTAATTAACAAAAACAAAGTGTCAGATACTGCACTAAGTACTTTATTCATATCATCTTACTTTATTTCCATGGCAATCCTGTTAGGTAGATATTACTGTCTCCATTTTACAGATGAAGTACTTGAGGCTGGAGAGCTAAGAATCTCACCAGTGTTGGACAGAAGTGAAATCCAAACATATTTTGAACGTTGCTTTCATCTCTTCCCTTTCTAATCTATTTCTTCCAAATTATTAGTGGAGGCAACAACAATTCTTGGTAGAGGAGCTCAGGTGTCATAGTGCTGTAAGGCATTTAACTGTTAACCAGAAGTCTGGCTGTTCAAACCCACCAGCCACTGCTCAGAAGGAAGGTTGGGCAATCTACTTCCATAGTGACACCTTGCCGGAAACCCAAGGAGGGGGTCGCTATGAGTTGGGTCCAACTCAATGGCAGTGTGTTTGTTTGTTTGTTTGTTTGTTTTTAATACTTGGTAGAGGTTCTCTGAGGGGTGCAATGGTTAAACACTGAGCTACAAACTGGAAGGTTGGTGGTTCAAAACCACCCAGAAGCACTTCAGAAGTAAGGCCTGGCATTCTGCTTCCAAAAGGTCACAGCCTTGAAAACCCTATGAAGCAGTTGTGCTCTACACACATGGGGTCACCTAAGTCAAAATTGACTTGATGGCAGCTAACAACAAAAGGTGAACATTGCTAACCAAAAAGTTGGTGGTTCTAGTCCACCCAGAGGCATCTTGGAAGAAAGGCCTTGTGATTTACTTCTGAAAAGCCAACTATTAGAAACCCAATGGAGCAGAGTTCTACTCTGACACACATGAGTGTTCCATGAGTTGGAATCAACTCCATGGCAATCTTCAGGGAAAGTTAGGTGATGTAGTGGTGTAGTGAGGCCCTTGGAAACTCTATGGGGCAGTTCTACTCTGTCCTAAAACCATACCAAACCAAACTCACCACCATCAAGTAGGATCCAACTCATAGTGACCCCTCCCTGGGTTTCTGAGGCAGTATCACTACGGAAGTAGACTGCCCAATCTTCTTTCCAAGGAGTGGCTGGTGGGATTGAACCACCAGCCTTCTGGTTAGCAGTCAAATGCCTTAGGCACTACACCACCAGAGCTCCTTACTTTGTGCTGTAGGGTATCTATGGATATGAATCAGGACCAACTTGATTGCAGTGGTTTGGTTTTTTGGTTTAGCTGGGGCAAGTACACCTCCAAACTAAATAGGGATTAATTAGAAAAGAAGAGGGGAGACTAGATCTTGAGGAGGCAATCAGCAGTCTCTGCCACATAAACTTTCATAGAACAGTTTTGTTCATATCACTTCTCTGAGTTTAAAGTTACATATTCATTAGAGAGTTGGAGTATTTTATTAATGTCTCACCACTGGACTCTAAATTCCTTAAAGGCAAGGATTGTTTCTATTTTGTATTCACTATTGAATTGATAATTCTTAGCATAGACCTCGTAAACAGTAGGTGCTCTATAGATATTTGTGGAATGAATGAATAAATGATGAGTAAGCATTCATCTATAGGGAGTCACCTTCTTACTTATGGCATTTCTGGTTTATCTAATTCCCAGTGACCTTGTAAGCTTGAGGATAGGATAACAGGTTCTTAAATTCCTCCATGTTAATGGGAAGACCCCTGGACAAGAAGTGAGTTGAGGTTTCCCTAGAAGCTGCCTGCAGAGATAGAACATAAGATGGTCCCAGATTTGTAATAAGTATAAGCATGAGATTGACTCCTCCTTGACCAGTCCTGGAGGGCTCCTTTGAAGTTGGTCCACGAGGTAGTATTGAACAGGCTAACTTAAGAAGTTGGGAGCTCTAGTAGCATAGTGCCTAAGGCAGTTGACTGCTAACCAGAAGGCTGGCAGTTCAAACCCACCAGCCACTCCTCGGAAGGAAGATGGGGCAATCTACTTCCATAGTGATACTGCCTCTGAAACCCAAGGAGGGTTCACTATGAGTAGGGTCTGACTCAACGGCACATGACAACAACAACAACTTAAGAAGCTAGAGGCCCAGGAATTCCTGACCTTGTTGCATCATTAACAATCCAAGACTTGACTTGAAAGGGACAGATTCAATCCCCTAAGAGGTACATATTACCCAGAAGCCTCTGGCATCCTGACATTTGTAAGCAGGAAAAGTCCAATCCAATAAGTAATTCTCCAAAATGACACTTTTTATGAACATGAATCATGGAAGTAAGTCATAGAATGTTTGCTATGGGTGAGACCTTCTTGATGACCTTGCCAAATCCTTCATCTTACATGCTAGGGCACTGAGGCTCAGAAAAGTGAGGCTCTCACCCAGGTCACATACCAAATCAGTGGCCGAATCAGGCCTAGAACCCAGGACCCCTCTTTATATCAAACCACTCAGGATCTTCTGAGAGCCAGAGTGAAGAGGGCTTACAGCAATAACCTTTTCTGACTTCTCTCCCCTCTCTTCATTTTGGATGTTCAAACAAAATACCTACATGACAAAGAGTCCATCTCCTCTGTTGGGAAGAACCCCTTGCAAACCCCAATTTTCATTCCCACAAATTTCTAATGAAGGATCCAACTTGACAACAGACCTCCAAATATAGCTACTTCTGTGCCTCTAGTTTTGTGTAGCCAACAAGAGACAAAGAAACTTTTATAGGCGGTGAGTAGCTGCTGTAAGTAAGTAAGCAGTGACTTGTCTCAGAAAACAAGTATTCTGGTAGCATAGTGCCTAAGACACCTGACTGCTAACCAGAAGGCTGGCGGTTCAAACCCACCAGCCACTCCTTGGAAGGAAGGTTGGGCAATCCACTTCTGTAGTGATACCACCTTGAAAACCCAAGGAGGGGTTGCCATGAGTCAAAGCAGACTCAATGGCGCATAACAACAACATTAGAGTGCAGAGGATGCATATCTGAAACAAATGATCCCCAAATGGAGCAGTTGATTTGAGCTTTCTTCAAAGAGGAAAATTGGTTACCTCCTCTACCCTTCCTTTTCCCCTCACTATCAAGCAGGATGTCTCTGCCACAAAAACACCAAACCAAACTCACTGCCATCAAGTCAATTCTGACTCATAGTGATCCTCATTGTATTTCCAAGGCTATGAATCTTTACAGAAATAGTTTGCCCCATCTTCCTTCTGCTGAGCAGCTGGTGTGTTTGAACCACTGACCTTCTGGTTAGCAGCAAAATGCCTTATCCACTATGCCACCAGAGCTTCTCTACAGTACAACTCACAAGACTGCTGTTTAGCCTATGTCTACTTTATTGTTTTCACCTGAAATTCCAAATTCAGGACTCCTGACATAACTGTTCACTTACTCTCACTTCTTGTTGTTAAGTACTGTGCAATCAGTTCTGACTAATAGCAGCTTTATGTATAACAAAATGAAGTGTTGCCTGGTCCTGCGCCATCTTCACAGTCATTGCTATGTTGAGCCCATTGGTGCAACTACTCAATCCATCTCATTGAGTGTCATCATTTTTCACTGACCCTCTATAGAGCAAGCAAGATATTCTTCCCCAGGGATTGATCTCTCCTGACAACATGTCCAAAGCAAGTGAGCCAGTCTTGCCATCCTCACTTCTAAGGAAAAATCTGACTGTACATAATGCTGTCATAAGTGTTTAATAAATGTTTGACTGAATGAATGAATTAAGAGCACATGTAATAATGACCTCCTGAGGAATGCTTACAAACAACTTTAATCAAGATTGTCATAATTACCATTTATTTAGTATTTACTGTGTTCCAGGCACATTACATACATTATCTTTAATGCTCAAAAAAAAAAAAACATGCAAAGAGATTATTTAAAAAGGAAAGACTCGGGAGTTCTGGCAAGATGGTGGGCTAGGCAGAAAGACTGCACAGACCCTCTTCAACAAAGAAAAGGGAAACCAATTAACACAGACACAGAAGATAATCCTGGACCCCTGAGCCTTGAAGGGAAGGATATAGAAGTGGACTAAACCCCAACTAGCAGAATTTGCATGAAAATAGCAAAAAAGAAGACATACAGAGCTGTGGTCTGGCAGTGATCCTGAGTGATCCTGATGGCACAGACAGCTTGGAGAGTGCCGAGTGGTGGTAGGACCTAAGAATTAACCTAAAAATCAGTCCTGCTAGACAGGGACTGCACGGAAGACTGCTCTGGTGGCTGGGGAATAAATGGAGAAGGTGAAGAGGAAGGCGGGCTGAGCTGTGGACTTTTGCCTATCCAGAGGATGCTGCCATTTTGAATGTTTACAAGCACCTTGACTATTTTGGATATTTAAAGAGACAGCACTCTCCCAGATTCCAGGGGCTTAAGAACATGTTCTGCTTGCCAGCAACCCCAAGGACACTCCGGACCTGCACAACTGAAAAGGTGTGACATTCCTCTTGTTACTCTTATACCTCCCACCAGCTTGGTGAACACAGGTGGGGCCATCCCCCACTCCTGTCCACCTGCTGGGCCGACAGGAACTCCATCCCAGTCTGTGTGCTAATATGGAACCTGGTTGCCCTGCCCTGTCCTCCACTGAATTTTTTTATTATTTTTTTTTTTCTGGTGTTTAGTTTGCTTTTATTTGTCTGTTTTATAACTACTTTATTAATAATACTTTTGTCCTTCTTACTATTATTCTTTAGTCTTCCCCTCCCAGGTCCTAGTTTTCAGCTTTTTTTGCCCTGTTCTTGGTTAAAAAAAAAAAAAAAATTTTAATTTAATTTTTTTCCTCACTTTTTTCTCATGGTTAACCCCATTGCTTGTTTTTCTTTTTGCATTTTCCTCATTTTTTTCTTCATTATTTTCCTTTTCTCCATTTTTACTATTAGTGCTCTATCCTCAGATGTTGCAGGATTTGTTTTTTTCTTCTTCTTTTTCCCTTTTTTCTTTTTTTGGTTACATTTCCTGTGTGATTACATGGTGTGTATTTTATCCATGTGCTTTTAAGTTTTGTGATTGTTATTCAATTGTAATTTTTGTCTAACTGAGTGGGAGACAGCAACAGTCCCCATAAGACACAACTATGCCCACTCCTCCTGCAAATTCAATTACTGAGTGAGAGCCACTACCTCCTTCTCCACCAATGGACCAAAGATAATAAACCTGCAAGAAGAGCCTGAATCACCCTTGGCTGCTCTTCACAAACAGTTAACAGAGATCTAAATACAACAGTGCTATGATATCTCAGAGACAACAGACCACCACGGTCCACACAAAGAAGCAGAATAAAATGGTAGAAACAAGGGAGCAGGATACAGACCCAGAACATATCCCTAAGGAAGAAGCAGCATTGGAACTCTCTGATAAGGAATTCAAAAGAATTATATTTAGGTATCTTCAAAGGACTGAGAGACAGACTGAAGAAAACAGAAAAAACCCTAGAAGAATTTTGGAAGAAAATGCAAGAACAAAATGACAAAATAAATAAAAAATTAGAAGTGATTCTAAATCTACAGATAGAAATCCAGAAGATTAATACAAAATTTTCAGAAATAGATAACATATTGGAAGGGCAAAGGAGTAGAATTGATGCAATGGAAGACAGAATTAATGAGATTGAATAAAAATACCTGAATACTTCTTTGGAAAAGGATCAATCAGAAAAAAA